>NC_081243.1:7045849-7273349 GCF_902713425.1 Acipenser ruthenus
CCTAGTGCACTCCATACCTTCAGAGGCTGGAGTTGAGAGAAGGCTTGAGAGGTTTGGATTTGCAGGAGTAAAAATACTTCATTTGCCTTTCTACATTATTGTTTAAATATATTTGAGTGACACTGTGTGTGTGTCAGTGTGTGTGTGTGTGTGTGTGTGTGTGTGTGTGTGTGTGTGTGTCAGTGTGTCTCTGTGTGTGTCAGTGTGTATGTGTATCATTGTGTGTGTCAGTCAGTGTATCTGTGTGTGTGTGTGTGTGTGTGTCTGTGTCTCTGTGTGTGTATGTGTGTCTCTATGTGTGTGTGTGTGAGTGGTGCTGTCATCGCCAGGGCAATGGTGAACTCACTGTTAAATTAGTGAGGTTGATAAGATCACTGAGATTCATTTATAACTAATGGTGTGGGCTGTCAATCACACTGAACATACTGCCATCTTCAAACTGCACTTACCTTGAGAGAGCGGAGTGGAAGGGGGGCTCGAGGATTCTGCTTCTGTAAACAGAAAAAAGAAAGTTGATAACAAAGTCATATTCCTGCAGTGGGTTCTGAATCCACTGAAGTGATTACACTGCATACCTTGAGAGAGCGGAGTGGAAGGGGGGCTCGAGGATTCTGCTTCTGTAAACAGAAAAAAGAAAGTTGATAACAAAGTCATATTCCTGCAGTGGGTTCTGAATCCACTGAAGTGATTACACTGCATACCTTGAGAGAGCGGAGTGGAAGGGGGGCTCGAGGATTCTGCTTCTGTAAACAGAAAAAAGAAAGTTGATAACAAAGTCATATTCCTGCAGTGGGTTCTGAATCCACTGAAGTGATTACACTGCATACCTTGAGAGACCGCAGTGGAAGGGGGGCTAGAGGATTCTGCTTCTTTGAAAAGGAAGAGAGAAAAAAGAAAGTTTATAGCAAAGCCATATTGCTGCTGTGGTCCTGAGTCCAAAGAAGTGATTACACTGCATACCTTGAGAGACCGAAGTGGAAGGGGGGCTCGTGGGCTCTGAATCTGTAAAGAAAACACAACAGGATTTAGTGTTTCCTGTTTCAAGTGTATTGTTCAAATGCATTTCAATGAAACTGTGTCTATGCTGCTGTCTCCACCAGGGCAATGCTGACAATGACATGGTTTATTATTTGAAATAAATATAATAAATAGACAGTAAGAATGTATATCACAGCACACGTCTCTCCTGGGTATAACAATGAGAGGTAGCTGCTCCCTCTCACACTCTTAATGACCGGGCTGGATTCTGGTTCTTCAGATTTCTAGGCTACACCCTGCCCTGCTCTGGAGGTCAGACAGCTACTGTAGGATCAGATGGACTGAGCCTCTGAGTCCCTGCTCACAAACTGGGGTACAAACACTGAGCTGAACAAGAGCACAGACTGAACCGAGAGCCTTCACTCACAGCAGAACAAGGGGTACTGATAGCTGCAATCCACAACACCCATTACCTCTGGAAGGATATTGACCATCCCATCAGCCTGAGCAGGGAGCCTGTGATTGATTCTCAAACTGGAGACTGGTAGATTTGTCACCACCAGGACCTATTGAAGAGATCTAATCATGCTTCCCTCTTTCCACCTGAAGATTTACACTGAATTAAATGAGAACACAGTCTGAACAGGCTCCTCACCATCACAGCAGAAGAAGGACATCTGATCATCGCAGTCATAGTCAAGCCATCCACCAGTGTTACTCATCACCACACAGTTCTGATCACCTCCCCAATTGTTTGGTTGCCCATAGTTCCAGTTGTGAAATGTGTAGTTATCCCCCTGGTGTGACCACTTCCAGGGCTCATTGAACAGGCCTATCCAGAAGCGCTTGCCCTGCGCTTTCTTCACTAGTTCTTCATTTTCACTGGCGTTCTTTATACTGACGAGGTCGGTGTGGTATTGTCTACAGTACTGCTGAGCTTCAGTCCAGGTTTTCAGTTGTTCAATCAGGGTGTATCTCTCAGCGATGTTGCTGGTCTCTGTAAACACAAACAGCAGATCAAATCAATGTCATCTGTGGAAGTGCGCTGCCTCTCCTGTTGTATAGTGATTGAACCAGAGTCACACCCAGCTCAGCTGTCAAGGTCCTGAAAAGCAACATCTCTAGCAGTGCATGGGAGTCTCTTTAGTTTATGTCTGAATATGTATTTAATAGCAAAGTGGGGGATGGGGGAGTCTATTTAATGATTTAGGAATAATCATTGTTATTTTTCAAATTGATCATTCATTTTCCTCACAGTCTGTGCAAAATCAATATGAAGCAAACAGTATCGTTATGAACACATTTCCCCCCCATGTGCTTTCATGTCTTTCCTGTACTGGCTGCTATATGTCTGTTTTGACGTCAGCCTGTTCCAATGACAGTTTCAACATTCTAAACTCTGAGGGCATTGACTGCATGATAATGACCAGCGGTAGGAGGCTGTGTGGTCCAGTGGTTTAAGAAAAGGGCTTGAAATCAGGAGGTCCCCGATTCAAATCCCACCTCAGCCACTGACTCATTGTGTGACCCTGAGCAAGTCACTTAACCTCCTTGTGCTCCGTCTTTCGGGTGAGACGTTGTTGTAAGTGACTCTGCAGCTGATGCATAGTTCACACACCCTAGTCTCTGTAAGTCGCCTTGGATAAAATTGTCTGCTAAATAAACAAAATTAATAATAATAACAAATACTAGGCACCTGATTGGCTGAGGCAGTGCAATGACTACTTAGTTCAGGTGGTTGTAATAATAATAATAATAATAATAATTATTATTATTATTATTATTATTATTATTATTATTATTATTATTATTATTATTATTTATACATGGTGAACAATAATTTCCTATAATCGTTGCTATTGTACAGTCTTATTTTACATGGTGATGGTGTGAGACCCGTGTGTCATAAGACTGTCCGTGTATGATAAGCGGGATGATAAAACTGCTAACCTCAATCTCTTAAAACAAACTCAACCACCAGTGTATGATCACAACAACACTGTTTAGAAGAGAAAAGTTGCATTTGACACGAGCAACAAGACTGGCTCATCACTGTTGAGGCTGTACCTCAGGAAACATGACATTTATGTAGCCGAGTGTTGGTTAGGGAAGCACCTGCCAACCGAGCACCTGCTGTGCTATCAGCTGTGTATGAAAGTCTGTCCTTTGCTCATGGTGACTGAAAATAACTTGTAACAGGGAGATGCAACTTGTATATATTGCAGAATACCTGTCAGACCTCATTTGCTTAACAAACGAATCAGTCATGTGAGGTTCAGCCCACTACACACAATACAGCAAAACTACAACCCCCTTTATCACCTATTATTCAAATACAAATAGTTATTTAACTGTTAAACATATTTCTTCTACACATCTATTAAGCCTGTGTGACATTGAATGATTCTTAGTGTTAGATCTCCCTCTCGACCTGTGAGGGCACGGTGTAAGTGGTACAGAGTACCCTTAACTAAATGGCACTACAATTTATTCTGTAGGGTAGGTGGAAGTCTGTCGTTTAGGAAAGGGATGGAGCTATGGTATCCAAACTCAATGACCCCGACGGTAAACAGTGTGGCATCCGAGGATTAGAGGAGCGGATGCACTCTTTAACCTAGGGGTCATGAGCGAGGATATAAATAGGAGACATAGCGTAAGTGATCTTTTCCTTGGTAAATAGTTAGAGACAACCTACAAGGATCCTGTGTTACTGTACTGTAAACCGTGAGTTTGTTTTTATCTGTTAGTGTTTGTTATAACTGTCTGTTTGTTTTAAACTAGACTACCTATAACACAATCCGGAGCTGTAGCAGAAGCCAGCATAAACTCGGACATCACTTTCACCCCTGCATTTCACACAGAACTGTATTACACCACTTGCTCATATTCATTATCACTAGGAACTGTGTTTGTGTTTTGTGTTTAATGTTGGTGTGTAAAATTGGACTTTTGGTTGCTGGTCAAACCCGGGGAATTACAAATACCGAGTGATACACGCTGCTGTATCACTCTAACATTATTATTTACAGGTGTTTGCCATAAGGCTCTGGATATTGTTAATTAAATCAATAAACACCCTTGCACCTGGAAATCGTTGAATATTTCTTTGAATACACATTTTCTTATGTTTCTTATGAAAGAAAAAAAAAATCTTAAGAAAATATGTTATGAATAACAATCAAAACACTTTTCTTAATAACAAACTTAGAAACATACTGTATTTGAGAAGATGTTTCTTCTTTTGAACATTTCAAGATTATGGCCCCTGTGCAGTATCCAGGGGACCTGGCTTCAATCCCCAGTCCAGTCAGCTGTGTCATTAACAAAGGAATTGAATCTCAACTCACCGCTGTAGCACATGAAATAGTTTCCCTGACTGCAGAGTGAATCCTCCCACTCTCCCCCTGAATTCACTGAAGCACAGAAGAGGTATCGTTTCCAGTTAGTGTAGATGACATCACCTCCACTGGACCACTGCCAGTTCTCTTCATCATGATACAGCCCGATCCATTGATCTGAGTCATTAGTTAAAGGTATAAGACCTATAAGCTCATTAACCCTGGCCTGGTCTTGAATGCTGGGCAGGTCTCTGCCTTGGGTTCTGCAGTAGCTCTGAGCTTCCTGCCATGTCTTCTCAGTTTCTTCATAGAAACATTGACCAGAGGAGCCATCTGGGGAGTGGGGACAGCACAATAATGATGAGTGAAAACGTGTTCTTCAGTGAAAAGAATTCCACTGGAAATGGAACCAACAGTCACAGATTACTGGTCTTGTAAGAATGTAGGACACTAGTAGAAGTGTATGGTGATAATAAATATACTAACATGCTTGTGGTCTGTACTGTAACACGAGTATCATTCTGGCATGAGTGACGAAGGTCATGGAAACACCAGGTAGACAAAGAAATTGTTGTGAGAAAAACTCAGTTCACTGTCAATCAATGCTAATGTTATTTTAGAATGTGCAAAGGTACATGTGTTATTATAGGATATTGCACAGCACAGCACAGCACAATACCTTAACGCCTAAGGAAATATAACTGGGGTTTTGTTTACCCTTTTAACCCCATTTAGACCCTCTGTGATTGATTCCAAAGTGTTCACCACCAGGACCTATTGAAGAGATCTAATCATGCTTCCCTCTTTCCACCTGAAGGTTTACACTGAATTAAATGAAAACACAGTCTGAACAGGGTCCTCACCCTCACAGCAGAAGAAGGAGTACTGATCACTGCAGTCATAGTCAGTCCATACACCAGTGTTACTCATCACCACACAGTTCTGATCACCTCCATTATTGTTTGGTTGCCCATAGTTCCAGTTGTGAAATGTGTAGTTATCCCCCTGGTGTGACCACTTCCAGGGCTCATTGAACAGGCCTATCCAAAAGGACATGCCTTGCGCTTTCTTCACTATTTCTTCATTTTCAAAGGCGTTCTTTATACTGACAAGGTCGGTGTGGTATTCTCTACAGTACTGCTGAGCATCAGTCCAGGTTTTCAGTTCTTCAATCAGGGTGTATCTCTCAGTGGTGATGCTGGTCTCTGTGAACACAAACAAACAGCAGCTGAGAGGCTGGGAGCTGTGGAGGTGAGCTGGCTCTGAACCCAAAACCAACTGTGTGTTTAGGGTCTAAATGGGGTTAAAAGGGTAAACCAATAGGGGCTTTCGGTAAAGGCACTCCGTGTGGAGTGGAGGATGTGCCCTACAGCCTGGAGTTTTTAAGCTAAGCGATTAGAAGAGAATCTCTTACATTGAAATCTCTAGAAGTTGCTTTGTCTCTAATGTTATTAGTTAGTTCATTGATGAATTGTTGTCTAAATGCCTTTGTTAGGATGTGCCAAGTGGCCAAAGATGGTATTGCAGGGACACACACAGACAAACTTGCAAACTTTCTTTTTTTTCTCTTTATTTTTTAAATGATCCAAAAACTGAACTGAACAAAACCATATCAAAACAACATTTCAAAGAAAAAAAATAACTTTTTACAAAATAAAAGAATCCTAAATGCAAGATGATGAAACTGTTTCTAGCAGTAAAACAGTAAAAAGATATATTGCTCTGTATCGCCAGGACACTCATGCAGCATGCAACACCCATCCCTCTCTAAACCCTCCTCTCCTTACTCTAGCACAGCCTCCCTTTTATACTCAGGCTAAAATCACTCCTCCCCTTAGAAGAAACCAAAAATCTAATGATATATAAATGGATTTTAAAGTTAATCAAAGTTAAACTACTATTATATAACTATATCACCAAGTTATATAAAAATCACTAGGTTTAATATCAATTCTACCTTGAATTATTTTACTATAAAATGTATAATTTTATTTTTATATAAATCACAACACCACTTAGTTTAATCATGGCATGGTCTGTCCTTCAGTTACACACCGGTATTGTTAAATCTGTCTTGCACAAGCAGGCTTTACGGTAGAAGGGTATCATCTGCCCCTCACAAACATGGCGCCTCATTGTACTGCTCGAGTCACACAAACATGGCGTCTCCCATGCACCACGCTGATGCTAACAAACACCATTTACAAACAAACTAGTAAGTATTTGCTTTTAATCTCCAATTTAAAAATTTGCTTTACTTGTTTAGACAATATAGGTTACTGAATAACAAACTACGCACTTCCCTGTGAATGTGCACCTTCACCGGGAAACGCGCACTGAGCATTCAGCACCGCTTTAACCTAACTTTGTTTCTGTTTGTCTTCCTTTTTTCCTATCCTGGAATCCACCCACGGCCACCTACAACCCCACAGGTAAGTTAGTACTTTATATATATATATATATATATATATATATATATATATATATACTTTATGCATTTGCAAATGTAAAACAATTCATATGCATTTGAATAGAACACAACATACAGTATTATTAGTTTTGTTGCGTTCTTAAGAAACAGTTCTGTTTCACTCCACAATTCCTTTAAAACACGTTCACTTGTTAAAAGTTATATTTTTATAAGGGATGGGACGTGAACCATCACAGCCTTGTTTGTCGTAACGTTGTTTAATGGAACATTGGCTGGGTAATTGTTTGAATGTGTTGCTTGCTTCATTGTTTACGTTGACATTAGACAGCTAACATGATTCTCATCTGTCGTCAAAGGCCAGCACTAAACCGGACAACATCACTGCACTTGTTTTCACGGAGGATTATAGATGTTATATATATATATTTTTACCTTAATTTTCTTTTTGTTCTTGACTTGCAAGGAGAAATTATTTAATTAATTGAGACAAACATTAGGAATAATCCAGTTACTCATTAAGGAAAAGATCAATTAGCTCTAAAAACGTAATTTAATGACGCTGAGTGTGTGATATACTGAGTCAGTGATTGTACAGTAAATAGTACACATGTTATTACTGTGTAATATTCCTTAATTTCCTAACCTGTATCCCAGACATGGGAATAATTCATAGGAAGCGTGCCACACATTATAACACATTTCATTTGTGGAATGTTCATTTACTCATTTGTTTCTTTTGTCTAACCTTGTTATCTCCATTGCATGACTACAACAGGGCAGCAACTGAACACTGAATGAATATTTTTTTTTTACTAGACTTACCTTCCCATAGAAACTCGTCTGTAAATAAATGGGAGAGAGAAATTCCCTGTTCTTTAACTATCTTTACAAAGGACTGCCATTACATTTCTCTCAGAATAACTGTCCCTTTATTTATTTATTTTCTGTGACACACACAGACACAGACACAGACACAGACACAGACAGACACACACAAAGACACACCCATACACATACAGACACACACAGACACACAGACACGCCACACAGACACACACAAAGACACACCACACAGACAGACACAGACAGACACACAGACAGACACAGACACACAGAATAAGTTGCAATCAGGATTCACTGAATACTGAGTGCTAACTCCTACCTTACAATCACTAGAGCCCCTAGTCATAATAATATAAGAATAGTAAATGTCGGCCAAACAACTGGTGATCTCTGCATTCCTCTACAATGTTGCAATTCAAGAACCAAGCAACTCGCCTGAGATGATCGAATGGCAAAGTCAATCTACTGCTGAGCTGGAAGGCTATCCGCAAGACAATGCCTGGCAATGTTAGAAGAATCCAAACATGAGATCTGCATCCAGGAGTTGCCACTATGCTGCTGTCGGGGGTGACAGGCCCTCAAAGATGAGATCTGCATGCAGAGTTGCCACTATGCTGCTGTCGGGGGCAACAGGCCCTCAAAGATGAGATCTGCATCTGGAGTTGCCCACTATGCTGCTGTCGGGAGCGACAGGCCCTCAAAGATGTTGAAATCCAAAAGGACATGGTCCAGAAGAAAACCCCTAACTTCCTGATAACTAACTTCTGATATAACAAGATTGGAAAGGAGAGTAGATGAACTTGAACTAAGCACTGCAGCCGAGGATTTACAGAACAGAGAGGAACAGATCGAAGATCTCCAGCAACAGATGGAGCATCAAATAAACCACTAAGCACGCTGCTGCAACAAGAGGAGGACATTCCCAGGCTCCACGCAGAGCTAGAACATGGAGAGGAGGAGCTCAGGAAACAAAAGCAGAGATTTGCAGCCTCTGAAAGGGTCATCGGGAACATGATTTCAACTCAAATACTTTTCCTTGGAGTTAAAACAACCTCTCCAATTGTGAACAATACTGAGGCAGAGAGCCTAAAGGACTCGGTAAAAACTCTACAGGGAAGTGACATGGCTCCGGGGTAGACCAACGTCTCCAAGAAACTGTTCCAAGCACTGCTAAGAGCGTAACCTCATTTCCTGAATACACTGCACAACCCAGAAGGCAAGTCACTGGTGAGCCCAGAGCCCAGTCTACAACTCTGCAATGCGCAATGGTGAAGCACGCCAACCTGAACTGAGAACCAATGGTTTACACCACAAGTTAGCGTCAACTATCAGCAGCTAAAAAGAGCATCACCACTGAGGGACACACCAGTCATATCCAGGACATTATCAACGATTGGGGATTGACAAGTGATCTGCATAAGGCCAGACTGCTCACACTTGTAGACACAGTACATGAGTGGACCAGGAAAACCGTTGAGAAACTGTGCGCTGCCTTAACAGGGAAATGCTCCAAGTATGGCGATCCATGCACAGCCCTGCACACAGCCTGTCTGCAGAGGTCAGAGTTGCCATGAGCACAGTGGAAATGCAGACAACTCAATGCCCACCATCCTGGAAGCTGCTAAGAGTATGGTGAAATATACATATACTCTGTCCAATACCAGCAGCACTCAGGTACTAGGAGATGAAGAAGAGCCTGACTTTCCTGGATCTGAAAGAAATGAACTGCCACAGAACTCCCAGAGAAGATTTCAGCCTTCACACAGCAAACCCCAGCCCAGAGGGGAAGATAAACCTGACAGCCCTACACCTTACTAGAGGGGGGAACACAGTGTTATAGATCCATCCATCTATCACTAACGAAATGTGGGTTACTTTTTTTAAAACTGCCTCTGAAACACACCACACACATCTAATAACCGTATGTTTTTGTATCCTTTCAAGGGCAACTTGGATTCAGGGTTTTGACTGAAAATATTTGCAAGCTGAAATTGTTTGAGATATTAGCAACTGTAGGAGTGGGCGATTTGCAAACTCATAAAAGCTCCCCTCCCAGGGATGCTTAATTATAAGAACTAAAATAAATAAATAATCAATTGCAATATAGCAACAATTATGTCTTTACCTTTGTAGCACATGAAGGCATTATCATAGTGACAGGGTAAATCAATCCACTTTCCATCTGAATTGACTGAAGCACAGAAGATGTCTGCCCTCCAGTTGGAGTAGATGACATCATCGCTGTTAGACCACTGCCAGTTCTGTGTGTCATCATGATACAGCCCGATCCAGGAATCCCAGAGAGAAGCTCCTGCAATATTTAAGAGCTGCTCTGCTTCTTCCTGACTGTGCACAGTGGCCAGGTCTATGTAATTCTCTCTACAGTAGCTCTGAGCTTCAGACCAGCTCTTCTCAGTTTCCACAAACACGTGTGTTCTGATCTGGTTGTACGCAGGCACACAAAACCCTGATAAAGAAAAAAAACAACATGATTAACACTAGAACGAGCAAGGCGGGCATTTTAACATTTTTTTTTTATTTAAATTTAAATATTAAGATACGAAGCTGTGCTTTCCTGACTTTTCCTAAATATATGTACTTATTACCCTGACAAAGAAAGAATTGTGTAGCTGCAAAAATTACTGAGATAAAATACTGTCATACCTATTCCGACCAGGAGCGGACAAATACACCACTACATAGAGAACCTATTATAACAATGAGGTGTCACAGACATGTATTGAAGTCTGATTATATCAGTCTGCATTCCTCAAGTGAGTGGTCTGTTGACATTTGTATTGTTTCAATGAGCCTCCTGATACCCCATCAATCAGCCTTGTCAGCTCATGTGTCAGGCTGTGTGCGAAGCGGAGCGAGCCCATTGTATATGGAGCGGGGGAGCGGAGTTGATATTTCCAGCCTGCTCTTTCACGGCACTAACAACTGAGCATGGTTTTATTTTTCTTAAATACATGTTCGGCCAGGGAGTTTGCACAGAAAATTAAAGGAGTCACTATCGAGCGGCTGTACACCACCAGCTCTCTACTTTCCTCTCCTTCCCCACCTCTGACTCCACCACCCCCTCCCATATCTCTACCTGTCTGTCTGCTATCTCCTCCTCGATGCACTCGCATCACCTCAAACTCAACCTCTCTAAATCTGACCTCCTTTTCCTTCCCTCCTCCTCCTTTGATCCCTCTATCTCCATTCCTCTGGAATCTACCACACTCTCTCCCTCCTCCTCAGCTAAGAACCTCGGAGTCACCCTGGACCTCTGCCTCTCTTATTCCCAGCACATCTCCACTCTGACACGCACTTGCCGATTCTTCCTGAGCAACATACGAAGAATCCAACCTTTCCTCACCAGCTACGCCACCCAGCTCCTGGTCCAGGCCCTGGTACTCTCCCGCCTAGGCTACTGCAACTCCCTCCTGGCTGGCCTCCTTCCTTCCGCCACCCGTCTGTTCCAGCTCATCCAGAACACCGCTGCCCGCCTGGTGTTCTCTCTGCCTCACTTCTCCCACGCAACTCCACTGCTCCGCTCACTCTACTAGCTCCTGATCACCGCTTGTATCCAGTTAAAGACTCTTGTACTAGCCTACAGATGCCTTGACCAGACTGCACCCAGCTACCTCCAGACCCTCATCTCTCCCTACACCCCCACTCGACCTCTCTGCTCCTCCTGAACTAGAAGACTGGTTGTACCTCCTCTACGCTCCCCTTCCTCCAGAGCCCTCTCCTTCTCCACCCTCACCCTGCAGTGGTTGAATGACCTTCCTACAGATGTCAGGACTGCCCAGTCCCTGACCACCTTCCGGCGCCTCCTCAAGACTCACCTCTTCAGACAGCACCTGTAGAAACTACTCTTTTCCCTCTGGACACTTTATCACTCTTCCTTAATGTGCTTTACTTGCTCTTATCTGCTCCCTATTTTACTGCATTTAATCCTGTACTTTAGAGTACTGTAATCTGTCACAAGTGTTATTTAATCTGTAGTATTTTGTATTTAATTATATCCTAATGTAACTATCACTGACACTGTTATCTGCTCCGTTATTGAATCATATTTTTATTGAATCGTAGTCATATACTTGTACTTGCTAGTACCAAAGTCATTGTATTTTATCTTGCTGTTAATTGTATTAATACTTGTACTGTGAATCTTGAAATGTATTTTTGTTTACGACTATGTCGCCTGGATAAAGTTGTCTGCTAAGAAATAAATAATAATAATAATAATAATAATAATAATAACAGTATTTCCATCATGCCTGTACATGGTAACCATTCCTTTTCCAGTTGCAAGCCAAAATTAGGCACTTGTATGTTTTGCAGACTTAAGAATTTGATGTACTTGAAATCTTTTATATTCAATTTGATTGGCATTGCAGTTATAATTCATTATGGTGGGAAAAATATATATTTCTCCAGATTGTGGATCTGCCATATAAAAATGTGAGAAATGTCATCAGTGTGTCTGTCTGTCGGCGGTTATTACATTGCCTGTATTGTTCTTATAGAGTTCTACAATTATGTCCCAACACACCAATACAGAACAGACCTGCATTGCATTCAATAGAACAAAACAATGTAGTTTAACAAAAAAAGGCGGAATAACTTTTCTGTCCTTTACTTCTTTTTGGGTTTTGGTTTTTGTAGCGAGAAAAACAAACACTATGGACTGAAACTCTTCTTGCCGGCTGCAGAAATCCACATTTGAATTTCCTTCAGCCTTCCGCATTGTACATGTTTATCTTCACCTGCCTTTTTTCTAAAATTCCAACCCCCAAATCAAAAAGGAAACTTTCTTAAATTTAAAGAGGCATTAAAATTTAGGCATTGTGCACATCTATTGACTTTAAATGCATTTCTTGCATCAAAGCTATGTCAGCCTTTTGCCTATATAAATAATTGAGTACCTTTGCACGTTTAAATCTAGAATTCGAACATTAAAAGAGAACTAAGCCATTGTTATAAAAACACAGTATGATACAGATAAGAAAGCATTGAGAAATCCACCCAACAGCGCCATACCAAAACAAAGTACAGGCAAGATTACAGTAACACATAGAAAAACACAGAAGGTACTTAGAACTCCCAAAAGAACAAGAACAGAGAAAAGAACCCACGATATGTCCCTCCCACATTGTTGGGTAGATTATGACAGCATCCACTCCTCTCTGGTGAAGCTTAGCTCTGACCTGTGTGAAGGCCTTCCTCTTGTTAGCTGTAGTCAGGTAATAATCCACAAAGAAGCTGATGCGATGACCCTCCACTTGTATAGGTTGTGATTTCTGAGATCCCTGCAGAATAGCTTGACGATCCAAATAGCAAAGTAACTTAAATATTAGTGGTTTGTTATAGCCATGTGTTGAGCTATTGAACACGCAGTGTGCTTCGTTTGTCTCGATCGGGATCGCTGAAGAAGATGAGGGGAGAGCAAGGCTGGGGATCCACAGAGGTACTGGATGGGATTGCTCCCCTCTTGCCCCTCTGGAAGATTAACAACACGCACGTTGCAGCGCCTTGATCGGTCGTCCAAATCATTAAGTTTGTCTTGAAACGCCTCCACACGGTCAAGACAATGGTTTGTATCCTTTTTCACCTGCCTCATGTTGCCTTTAAGGGTGTCCATCTTTGCAATAACTTTCTCCACTGCTTTTATGTGTGCAGGGTGAGATTTGATGGGGGGATGGAGGGGATTTCCCTGGCTCTGCTTTTTTTTTCCTGGCTCTGCACATTCAGTTGTCATCACACTGTTTGAGAATACCCTTGCTGCTTAAATGTTTAACTCAATGAATTCCCGTCCTTTTTGTTTTGATACCAGCTATGTCCAATGACAATGTGCGTCTGCCCTCCACATTGGTAAATATCAATCGCCCAAAACAGCGCAACAACATCCAACAAGTTGTTGATGCCCTCTCAGAACTGACCAAATAAAATTGTAAATGAACATATTGATTGTGTTTTATATGTTTGCATCATTAATATTTGACGCAACAGTAAATCCAACACAATTTAAAAGAAAGGAGAGAATCTCTGACAGAACGAGCCTCCTCATATCGCTCCAGTCAAATTGAAACTGACGACTGAGGTAAATTTCACAATTGCCAAGTCCGCTTATAATAAACAGAATTGGGCTTGTTTTTTGAGAGTCGCTGAAATTGCATAAACACCCATACTCTAACATGGATCGCTTGTTTTGAAAGGCAGTGTCACTTTTTTTTCTCGTGAGACTTGGCAACACTGGTAACCTTCCCCGTCTGTCACAGCAGGCAGTGACAATTGTGGGAACGAACTAATGCTGCACTTCAGTCCGTTTCATCAGTATCCGCCACCTCCCTTTCAAGTGCCCACTACCCATATTTGCCCAAGCGTGGTTTCGAATGCTTCCTCAGCAGCTGTCAGCCGTCTGGACAGGTAGGGTTTCTAAGCCAGGGTAGTTTACGCAGCATCACCTGATCCCCTATATGCTGAATTGCCTGAACACTGGTTTTCAGCCATGGTGATCTGCAATACCTGTTGGTCAGTTTTATTTTATACTTTTTATATATATTTTTAAATTAATGAGTCGTAAAATACATTAGTTGAAACAGTATTCCCTACTAATGACGTTTAAAAAACATTTTGGGCAAGAGTAGTAAAACACATTATTAACCAGCCAGGCACGAGGTATTTTGTTTTATTACAGCAGCTTAGATTCACTCGTGTTGCGCATGGAAACCACATTTCCACAAAAGCTCACTGGTAATGTTCAAAAACAGCACGAGTACATTAGGCATAGCGAATTTACATATCCACCTCCACCTTTCCCATTCATTTGGGAGGCTGTGTGGTCCAGTGGTTAAAGAAACGGGCTAGTAACCAGGAGGTCCCCGGTTCAAATCCCACCTCAGCCATTGTGTGACCCTGAGCAAGTCACTTCACCTCCTTGTGCTCTGTCTTTCAGGTGAGACGTAGTTGTAAGTGACTCTGCAGCTGATGCATAGTTCACACATCCTAGTCTCTATAAGTCGTTTGGATAAAGGCATCTGCTAAATAAACCAATAATAATAATAAATAATAATTTGCATGACGCAGAGTGAAAAGGCTGGTTTACTCGAGTAAAATAAACTGAGTGAATGGAAACCCAGAAAAGCATTGTAACATTGCTCGTGTAAATGTCTCACATGGAAACCCCATGATTGAGGTTATATGCAGCAATGCAAGTACTTGTCATTAATGCATTTTAACATTATTTTAATTGCTGTAACGTAGGTCGTTTTTGGTATTGCCTTTTGATACCGTACATACATGCCAACAGTCCCTATATGGTCGGGACAGTCCTGATTTCCTAGCAAATGTCCCTCGTCCCGATGCATAGGAAGAGAGTCCTGATATTTACCCATAGAAAAAAGAAATTATTCTGAGTTAGTGAAAACCACACGCTGTGCTCTTCCTGCGGCTAACACATCTGATGATAACTAACTTATACACAGTTAAGAATGCTTCGTTATGTCTATTTTTACTGTCATGATGGTCGTGTGGTGCTGAGTTAGGGGGATATGTCTATTATATGATAATATATATGATCAGCATCCCGCTGAACAGTTTCCAAATGTTGGCAAGTATGACTGTATCCATAAAAATAACTGTATTTATCCTGAATAATGGCAGATTTGGCAAAAGTTAATGGCAAATTTTCCTAAAGATTTTTTTTAGCAGGTGATTTGGTATAATAAATAAGTATCTTTGTGGTTCTCTTAACTGTTTAAATTGTGTGCTACAGGTGGATCAAGGCTTGCCATGATGTTTTGTTGTTTGTCTATTTTATCCCCCTGTGACATCAGGCCAGAAGTAGGAACCAAGACACTGACACCAGTACTGCAGTTAAAGGCGCTTGCGCCATTTTATTTAAATAATACAAAAATAAAATAAAAAAGTTGAAACCAAAAAAACACAGTGCTCACAGAGCAAAATAAAACAGTTAAACAAAACCAAATCACGAACACAAAATAAACAATACCAGTCAGACTGGGCAGTAGCCATCAGTGATCCTGTATTTAATGTAAGTTTCATTTCTCTCTCGCTCCGGTTCGCCATCATATATAAATACATTTTGAAATAAATACAAATAAACAATAACACAGCTTTCACTGTTAAAAGGCATGTTGTATGCAGAGAGACTAAAATAATTGAATCTATTCAGTCTTGAACAAAGAAGACTACGCAGCGATCTGATTCAAACATTCAAAATCCTAAAAGGTATTGACAATGTCAACCCAGGGGACTTTTTTGACCTGAAAAAAGAAACAAGGACAAGGGGTCACAAATGGAGATTAGAGAAAGTGGCATTCAGAACAGAAAATAGGAGGCACTTTTTTACACAGAGAATTGTGAGGGTCTGGAAACAACTCCCCAGTAAGGTTGTTGAAGCTGACACCCTGGGATCCTTCAAGAAGCTGCTTGAGGAGATTCTGGGATCAATAAGCTACTAACAACCAAATGAGCAAGATGGGCTGAATGGGACCTCCTCTCATTTGTAAACTTTCTTATGTTCTTCTTATGTTCTTCTTAGAACAATAATCATAATAATAATAAACCACAAATACAAAATAATAAACTGCACAGGGACGGAGGGGGAACCCTGTTTTAAAAATAAATAAACAAAACACTGTACAGGGCTCCTTGCCCTGTTACACCCTCCCACTGGAAATTCGCACCCTGTCTGTGTGCATCGAGGTCTGCTCTCATAGAACAAAGGAGCACACCATTATCATGCATTGCCTCCCTTACAGGCCTCAAAGACTTGGCTAGCATGTCCTTCACCATGTCGAGGAAAGTGTCAGTCTGCGCCGCCACGGCTTGCTCGCTCGATCACCACTGTAATATCGTCTGGAGGGGAGGATTTTTTTAAGTGTTTAATTTCCGGAGTTGCTTGGGGGGAAGCTGGGGAAATTTTATGAGATGCCATCAGACCAACGGGGAACAAACAAGACACAGGAACATTTTGTGAAATAAGTATGATATAAACAGAATAGCGGGGTATTAGCAGGAGGGTTAATGATATAAACAGAATAACAGGGTATTAGCAGGGGGGGTTAATGATATAAACAGAATTGTAGGGTATAAGCAAGGGTGTTAATGATAACAGAATAGCGGGGTATTAGCAGGGGGGTAGTAAGCCCTGCTGTTTAAATGTATTTCTTTATTTTAGAACAGGGTTTCCCCTCCACCCCTGTGTTATTTTGGATTTGTTTGTTTATGTCATTATTATTTATGATGGCGAGGTGCTGTGTGGTTTTGTATTTATTTAGAAATGTAATTTATTTATTTATGAGACGGCTTTGTTAATGTTTATTTGTATTTATGTATTGACGGCGTAGCCGAGCATTTTGTTTGTTTTGTTTAGTAGTGTGGATGGATAGCCCCATCCAAATTAAAAACCTTGTGCCGAAGGTGGCCATCTCCCAAATTAATTAAGTGATTAATTTGTTGCTAATTGGTCATCTGTATATAAACCAGCAGCTATCTACCCTCATGGGAGGTGTTAGAGCGGAGAGAGCGAGTGAAGGGCGAGGAGCGAGAGAAAAACGAAACCAATTGAAAATGAAAATTCAAGATCAGTGAAGGCTGTTCGAGATTTGTTTTGTTTAACCTTTTTATTTTGCTCTGTGAGCAGGTTTTTTTGTTAAAACCTTTTATTCATTTTTTGTATTATTTAAATAAAACGATGCCACCGTGTCTTTTATTTTGAAACTGCAGTTCTTGGTGTCAGTATTTTTCCTTCCCTGCATGTGACCTGAAGTCACCGCCCAGCCATCCTGTCACACGGGGTATTAGCAGGAGGGTTAATGATAGCACAATATCAGGGTATTAGCAGGAGGGTTAATGATATAAACAGAATAGCAGGGTATTAGCAGGAGGGTTAATGATATAAACAGAATAGCAGGGTATTAGCAGGAGGGTTAATGATAGCACAATATCAGGGTATTAGCAGGAGGGTTAATGATAACACAATAGCAGGGTATTAGCAGGAGGGTTAATGATAACACAATAGCAGGGTATTAGCAGGAGGGTTAATGATAGCACAATATCAGGGTATTAGCAGGAGGGTTAATGATATAAACAGAATAGCAGGGTATTAGCAGGAGGGTTAATGATATAAACAGAATAGCAGGGTATTAGCAGGAGGGTTAATGATAACACAATAGCAGGGTATTAGCAGGAGGGTTAATGATATAAACAGAATAGCAGGGTATTAGCAGGAGGGTTAATGATAACACAATAGCAGGGTATTAGCAGGAGGGTTAATGATAGCACAATATCAGGGTATTAGCAGGAGGGTTAATGATAACACAATAGCAGGGTATTAGCAGGAGGGTTAATGATATAAACAGAATAGCAGGGTATTAGCAGGAGGATTAATGATATAAACAGAATAGCGGGGTATTAGCAGGAGGATTAATGATATAAACAGAATAGCAGGGTATTAGCAGGAGGGTTAATGATAACACAATAGCGGGGTATTAGCAGGAGGGTTAATGATATAAACAGAATAACAGGGTATTAGCAGGGGGGGGTTAATGATATAAACAGAATTGTAGGGTATAAGCAAGGGTGTTAATGATAACAGAATAGTGGGGTATTAGCAGGAGGGTTAATGATAACAGAATAGTGGGGTATTAGCAGGAGGGTTAATGGCATAAACAGAATAGCGGGGTATTAGCCGGAGGGTTAATGATAACAGAATAGTGGGGTATTAGCAGGAGGGTTAATGATAGCAGGGTATTAGTAGGGGGGTTAATGAAGTGTGGTCATCTTGTGTGAGCGTCACCGGAAGATCACCTTCATTTGTACAGTTTTGTATGTACACATTTCCACAAAGAAAAAAATGACCTGTGAAATGGAAAAAAAAAAGAAAAAAGGGAATAGGATTTACACTTCACCGGGCCAAAAACATTAAAGAAAAGAAACAGAAATAACTAACAAAACAATTGCACTTGGACACTAAACGGCAGGCACTTGATATTATAAAGTGGCATGAGGATTACAAAACAGAAAACAGCAGGAAATGAAAAAAAACAAACAGGACAAACGTAGCACAGACCCTGAGCACAGCGAAAACAAACCAACACGTAGGGCCCCAGAAACATAAAGCAGAAATAAAACTAAGCTTGTTTCTATGTATGGACGTTTACCATGGGACATGTGTACGGTAATTCAGCAGTTTAGCATGTTTGTACTCATCTGTACCCTGACCATGCTTCCCTATGCTTTCAGTGCTTTCATTTAATAATATCGCAGACTCTTTTGTTTGAGTCTCTGTATATTTTAGTTGTGTAAAGGAATAAATTACAGAATGTAGGCTTCGCAAGTAAATACTTTTCATCGTAACTGAGTTGTCTATACATTACATAATTAATTACTGAGAAGAGAATATTTCAGTGTGTGTTTAAAGAACTCTGAAATGATTTGTTTCCGTGGTTCCCTTCCATTATTAATGTACAGTTTAAAATAAAGCACCTTCAAATATAAAACAAACCAAAATATTTCTTTTATATTTTAAGGTGCTTTATTCTAAAGTAACTAAAACCTTGGAAACGTTTAAACTGGAAGTTTCACATACGAACAGCTAGTTGAATCTACGCCAGTGAGAGGCATGAGTAAAATAACAAACCAAAGTTGTAAATCAGGAAGAAAATGATACTCCTATTATCATGAGATTCACACATTTGCATATGAAAGTAGTTTGAAAATAGTTTGCAGCCATGAAACTGAGTTACGGGAATGAAAATGACTTTAATACATCGCGGGTAAATCTACAAAGCCACAAAAACCTACAAAAAGTCAAGATACGAAAGAAAATTCAATGATACGTAGAGCCCAGTGAGACTGCCCCAGTATACCCCAGGATTCTGAGAGTAACTTTGGACAGACAGACAGCCTCCATATCCAGTACATGCCAGATTAAGATCTGTTTAAAAGCTATAGAATAACATTTAATAAATAAAAACACCTTTAGGGAATAAAACCAGATTTTATTTTTACTTTAAAAAGTCCCTTTCTTTTTAGGTGGACAAGCGGTTCTCTACACATCTGTAACAATGTAGGTGTGACAGACAGCCTCCATATACCCACCACAGTACCGATCAATAGCATGTGCTGAGCTGAGTAGATATAACTGCAGCCAGGTCTGCTCTGTAGAAGTGGAGCAGTGAAGTAAACACACACCCAGGAATCACATGTTAGTTTCACATTGAATGTGATTGAGGGACACTGCAGCTTTAAGAGCCGCATTAACATTTTACTGAGAGAAAATGTGGAAAATATCAAAGCAAACAGTGAGAAAAACAGAAATAAAGGAAACCCACCTGCAAGCAGAAGGATGAGAAACCCCCTCTCGCCCATCACAGCAGACTCTGCATTAGAAACGGAAGACTTTCTGTTAATCACCTTCATAGAGGGAAAACTTCAAATAAAAAAAACACAGCAAAACAAAAAAAACAATAAAAGCACAACACTCAATCACATTGGAACCTCAATAGAAACGTTGTTATTTATTTATTATTATTATTAGTCCTATTTGATGACCAATAGGAGGACTATATCAGATTTTACTCAGCACATGGTGTTCCAGGTGCTCTCCCATCCAAGTACAAACCAAGTTCAACCTTGCTTAGCTTCTGAGATGAGGCTTACTCAAGATGGTATGCCTGATGTAACAGCTGATAAAAAAAAATTCTAATTAGCATCCCCTAAACAAAAGGGGGGTGCAAACAAAAACTGGCAATTAACTAATTGTAACAAAAAAACGGTATTCAAACTGTAAATTAAATGTTCAACTCTAATCCTTTGCGGTCCAATGTCGGACCTGGTTCGACATTGCAATTATTCCTATCAGGTCCTTTGTCGGACCCTGTCCGACATCATTTTAGAAACACAAAAAACGGGTTTCTAATCGTTTTTTCTCCGGAGAAAGCCGAAAAACCATTCAATGGCCGAGTGGGAGTGACAGGAGCTGAGACAAGTCGAAAAAAAAAAAAAAGGCGTATCTCATGAATAGTCATACATGGCCCTGGTATCAGATAACGGGGCGGTCATAAGTAAACAAGCTGGCTGATCAGTGCATCAGCGCACAGAGAACACAGATATTTGCAGAGCTTTTTTGAGATGTTATATTAATAAAATAATGACTTGGATCGCATTATTGAGGAGTTCGGTGATAAAACGAGTGATCAGGAGATGATCGATCGGTATGTACGACTATTATTATTATTATTATTATTATTATTATTATTATTATTATTATTATTATTATTATTATTATTATTATTTATTTCTAGGCATATGTGAAACCTATAGCGAACGAAAGGGTGGGGCGGGGCTGGAGATGCCTAGTGAGTGCTTTGTTGATATGCAGGGCCTTTTAAACCTGTTTGACTGTGGAAAAAAATACTTTTAAACAGTGCGTCTAAAATTAACTGCACGTGTGAAAATAAATTAGACCTGGCGTGCCTGACACACATTTAATAAATGGACTGTAAAGGGCTAATATTGAACCAAAATAAATGGAAGAGAGCACACCACTTAGGGCCCACTGGTCAACAAAAGCCGTCATGTCGCCATCGGACTCCGCGTTGGCGTGCTGTAAAGTAACCCGGGACTGGACCAGGGCCCTGAACATGGCTCTCCAGTCAAAGAGACCCTCCCTGGTGATCTTGATAGGACCAGGGCACCTGAACATGGCTCTGCAGTCAAAGAGACCCTCCCTGATGATCTTGCGCTTCCTGGTCTTGTAAATTGCCAGTTTAGCAAGAGCCAGGAGCAGATTCAGCAGGAGGTCCCTCCTTGTGGTGGAACCACAAACAGGGTGCCCGAAAATAAAAAGGTGGGGGAGAAGTGCAGCCAGAAATGCAGCAGGAGGTTCTTCAGAAAGTCAGAAAGAGGAAGAACAGGGTGCAGCCTGGTGCACAAAAAATAAGTATGGAACACCGACTCAGATTGACCGCAGAAAGAGCATGTGGTGTCCGAGTCGGTGAAGTGACGCAGGATCTCGCCTGACGCGAGCACTCCGTGCAGCACCCTCAATCCTGGCTCCCCGACTCCTCTAGGGATCATCGGAGAGTACAGGGCCTCCCACTGGGGACTCACCCTCCGGGGGTTGGAGGGGCTCCCACCAAGTGGGGTCTCGGTGGGAGACAAGGGCAAGGAAGTGGAGAGTGTGGAGCACCTTTGCGTACACAGTTCTCCTCGACACGGAGTGGAGGGGTCGAGGAGAAATCAGAGATCCTGCTCAGGTTGTTCTCGAGGGGAGGCTGAGGAGGGTCAAGCACCTTTGGATCGATCAGCAGGACGGGAGAGCCAGGGGTAGGGAGGGAGGTTTCCTCAAAAAACAAAAACAAACCAAAGAAAGTTAAAGGTAATTAAAATTAATTAAAATAAGAATACAGGGCAGAGCAATGTGCCACCCTTCCCCCCACTCTGCACAAGGCAGAAGCAGGCAATTAAACTAAAATATAATTTTTAAAAAGTTTTGTGATTAAAACTACAAGTAAAATTAAAAGAAACAAAAAGTGCTTTATAATTAAAAATTAAAAAGCAGATAAATTAAAGGAGTTTCAATGAAGAAAAAAACAAAACAAAGACAGGAAAACAAAGGAGAATGGCTGCTCTCCTGCACTTGGAAGCAGTGCATGTACAGGCAGAATAAGAGAAAAAACAAACAAACTGAGTTTTTTTTTTTTAAAACACTAACCCAGTGGTTCTCAATCCTGGTCCTGGGGGACCACTGCCCTGAGGGTTTTTGTTTCAACCAAGCTCTCACTTACTTAATTGAACCCTTAATTGAACTAATAATTTGCCGAATCTGAGCTTTTTATTATTTCAAACAGATGGAGATTTCAATTTAGGTATAAAATTGTATAAGGAACTTAAATTCTCCAACTTTTTTATTAGCTACACTATTTAAAAAGTCAAATTAAGCTCATTATTAGTTCAAAGTAAAAAGATTTAGAAAATAAAAAAATGTTTAAATAACTCTATAACAGGGTAAGATTGGTGCTGCTATCTGACACGTGCATGATCCTGCAGGGGGAGGTCTGTGCTGCTATCTGACGCGTGCATGGTCATGCAGGGGGAGGTCTGTGCTGCTCTCTGACGCATGCATGATCCTGTAGGGGGAGGTCTGTGCTGCTATCTGACGTGTGCATGATCCTGCAGGGGGAGGTCTGTGCTGCTATCTGACGCGTGCATGATCCTGCAGGGGGAGGTCTGTGCTGCTATCTGACGCGTGTATGATCCTGCAGGGGGAGGGGGTGGAGAGCCCCGTAGGATCCACTTGTCAATCATGCCAATGACACGGAGAGGTTGGATGAGGGTTGAACTAAGAATTTGCTGAATTTTAATTTTTAATTTGTTTAGTTTATAAAAGGCTGGAAAATTCAAGTTCCTTATACAATTTTATATGTAACTTGAAATCTCCAACTGTCTAAAATAATTAAAAAGCTCTGATTAGGCTAATTCTTAGTTCAATTATGGGTTCAATTAAGTAATTGAGAGCTCAGTTGGAACACACCCCAGACAGACACAGGGCTAGTTGAGGACCGGAGTTGGGAACCACTGCTCTAGAGGAATTATCATTTTTTAACATCACTACTGTGAAATTATAACTTTTTTCCCAATGGCTCAGGAAGCAAATATAGCCTTGTATTTCTTAAATAATGTGCTATGATTTGTGTGTATAGTTCAGTAGAATTGAGGACGCTATTTGTGAACTGCGCCTTTAATGAAGCTTTCAACACCGTTCCATCCTTGCACAGCTACAGGCTGCGCGTGTTCCTGCCAGAAATCAAATCTCCCGTCGAGTGAGCCAGAGAGAGCGAGAGTTGAGACAAGCAGCTTGCAGCGAATGCAAACATTATTCAGTTTTCTATTTAAAATACTAAAAAATGTACAATATAAAAGTACTATATTCCACAAAGAAGCCTTGCCTTCATTATGAACTACGCGAACACCTACAAAGTCTCCCGGCTTTCACTATACTAACAATATAATCATCTTCAGAAGTGTAGAATTGTGATTGTCGTTACATCACTACAGAAAGGGGTACATGTTTCATCTGGTTGCGTGTTTCAAAAGCATGTTTATTGGTGTGTGTTGATCGGAGACATGGAAAAGTAATATTAACCTGAATACTGAATATGCATTAATTAAATAAAAAATGTGATTAAATAAAAGATTAGATGCCCTAACTAAATAAAATACTATTCGCTCTGTTATCTGCATAACAATATAACTCCACACTAAGCCAAGGTATTTGAGACACGGGATCAAGCTTTGCAAAGATCCAGTCAGATCATTACTGTGGTAATAATTGTAAGTGTTTTTACACATGACTTTCCTTGTTTTGTTTATCCTATTGTTTAGCGGACTGTCTCGTATGAATTGTTTGAATTTCACATTTATTAGGACATGTCAATACTTTACAGTGCTTTCGTATTTAAAACGGGAAATATGATTTTAAAGAGTAGGGGGTTACTTAACTCGTTGTGTTTAAGTTTTTAAAAGACGAGTTGAGTTTGTAATAGGCGTTGTTCAAGTCTAACTCCATGGTTTTGCAGCTCCAGAATACCACTGCTAAGCTGCCATCATGCCGCCCGCACTGTGACAATCAGGCGCTTTACACATCAATCACTAACTCGATGACAATTAAACTTTTAAAATTAAAAAAAAAAAAAACGTTTGCCTGCAACAGACATTCATATATTAATATACTGAATCCATTCCAGGTGATTCACTTTTACTCGGAATACATGTTTTAACCAAACGTGACGGCAATAGACAGAATAGGGCTGTATAATGACAAAGAGACACCCCCGTCTCTCGAATGATATCATCTGCAGGACAATAAAAATAACAATACACAAATAAAACGGTTTACGCTCTGGCTTTGATTTATACCAGCGCGTCTACCCTTCAGTGCACGTTTCTAGCATGTTATTTACTTATTTATTTTGCAATCCCTTTTCTATTTCTCTGATGCATTCAGTACCAAAACAAAAACAGAGAAAAGGAAAAAACGAGTCGAGTTGTGCTGCTGCCCTGGAACCCTGTGAGATATATTGATCAAATAAACTGCTTCACACCATCAGTCACTTATTGGGTTGTTATGCGATAGAAATTAAAATGTACAAGTACTATTGCATGAAGAAAACAATACTATATGGAATACACATCATCAATTATAATGATTTCGTTTCACCATGTTTACATAAAGACCCAATATTGCACTTTGAAGTATTGAAAACGATAGGTTGCGGATGCAACCCCGGTTCCCTGAAAGAGAAAATAACCATCAAGGTATGGGATATTGCCGTCAGGCAGTAGCGATTGGCTGAGCTTTTATAGCAAAGCTGCCGATAGGCCTCTGCGCGAGCTGCCACGTAAGCCCGCCCCCTTGGGAGCTTACTATACGCAGCGCGCAGAGACTCACTTCCTCTTTTGCTCTTCAGGTCGTGAAGGCTTCTGAAGCGACCACGCGGCTTGATGGTTATTTTCTCTTTCAGGGAACCGGGGTTGCATCCGCAACCTATCGTTCCCTTTCAAGTCGAAAATAACCATCAAGGTATGGGAACAGTGTACCCAAGCCGTCGCGAGGGAGGATTCTCGGCAGTAGGACAGACTTACGTCATAACGCAACTGCGTAGGCAGAACATCTAGGCATATGCGGAGCTGCGCCTCAGCGTCTATGCTCGTAATGACACCTGTCTTAAAGGTGGAACAGTCAACACCATGCTATCAACCACTCTATACGTCCGCATCCTGAGGCGTCGTAGAGTGTAAAACAGATGCTCCAAACAGTGGAGCAGAGGAATCCAGTACATTTAACCTGTAAAACCTCATGAAAGTATGCGGCGTAGCCCAACTGGCTGCCGCGCAAATATCAGACACCGGCACCCCTCGAAAGAGGGCCCAGGATGTCGCCATACCCCTGGTAGAATGCGCCTTCAACTGCCCTGGTGGTGGAAGGCCTGCAGATTCATACGCTAATTTAATAGCATCCACTATCCAGTGGGAAAGGCGCTGTTTAGACAGCGGCTGACCCAAAGATCTAGAACCATGGCATATGAACAACTGTTCTGTCTGCCTCACAGTCTTTGTACGGTCCATATAACACCTCAATGCCCTCACGGGGCAGAGCATGTGTAACCGCTCTTCCTCTGGGGAAGAAAAAGGAGGAGGATGGAACGCCATCAACTCGACTGACTGGTTCATGTGGAACGGGGATATAACCTTTGGTAAAAAGGCCGGATTAGGGCGCATGGAGACCTTAGAACCGTCTCCTGCAAAACGAGTACAAGAAGGATGCACTGAAAGTGCATGTAACTCGCTCACGCGTTTTGCTGATACCACAGCCAGCAAAAAAGCTGTCTTAATAGATATGAGCTTCATATCCACGCTGTGGAGAGGCTCAAACGGTGCCTTGGTAAGGGCTTCTAGCACCACATCAAGGCTCCACGACGGTAAACTGGTCGTTCTTGGAGGCCGCAAGCGTCTTGCACCTTTCAGAAACTGAGATGCCAAAAAATGGCAACCAGGTGATAACCCGTCAATGCGTACATGACAAACCGAAATGGCGGCTAAATACACTTTAAGTGTAGAAGGAGATTTCCCTTCATCCAGCAGTTTCTGTAGAAACTGCAATATTACTGCCATAGGACAGGAGACTGGGTCGTGGCTCTCAGCCAGACACCAACTCTGAAACAGCTGCCACTTATACGCATACTGCGACCTAGTAGAGGGCGCTCTCGCACTCTGGATGGTCGATATAACTGCAGTCGAAAGCCCTAAGGCTGACAGGCGCTCCCGCTCAGGGGCCAAGCCCACAACTGCATGAGTTTGGGGTTCGGATGCCAAAGCTGTCCTTGAGCTTGGGACAACAAGTCCGCTCGCAAAGGGAGTTCCCTCGGGCGACCGTGCAGTAACTGCACTAGACTCGGGAACCATATTCTCCGAGGCCACCGAGGAGCGATCAGAATCACTGTCGCTCGCTCTACCCTGACCTTCTCCAAGAAGGCGGGGAGCATCGGAATCGGTGGAAAGGCATACAGGAGCCCTGGCGGCCATTCGTGAGCCAGTGCATCCACCCCCAGGGGGCTGTCGAGGTCCTTCACCGAGAACCATAGAGGACAGTGCGTGGTCTCTCGCGAAGCGAAGAGATCGACCTGCGCTGTGCCGAACCATTCCCAGATGCGCTCCACCACTTGAGGGTGGAGACGCCACTCGCCCGCAAGAGGACCTCCTCTGGACAGGAGATCCGCTGCGTAATTGACTCTGCCCGGCAGATGAACTGCACGCAGAGAGGCTAAACGCGGTTGAGCCCAGAGCAACAGCCGCGTTACCATCTGGTGAAGACTGGGGGACCGCAATCCACCCTGGCGATTGATATACGCCACTACTGTGGTGTTGTCTGACCGCACTAACACGTGCTTGTCTAGAAGCACTGGCAAGAAGTGCCGGAGGGCGAGGTCCACCGCTCTGAGCTCCAGAGCGTTGATGTGGGCTGACCTCCAGGGTCCTGACCACACTCCACGGGTCCCTGTCCCGTTCCAGACTGCTCCCCAACCGTGGTTGGAAGCGTCGGTCGTGATGACCTGCCTTCTGAAAATGGGACCCAAGCGTACGCCTTGGCGGAGGTTTGACGGAACTCTCCACCAGCGTAGCGCTTCCCAGCAGGCTCGGGATACCCTTAGCCTGCGGTGTTTGTCTCTCCGCGGATGCAACGCGAAGGCATTGAACCAGGCCTGCAGAGGTCTCTGGTGTAGTAAGCCCAAAGGAAGGGCTTGTGAGGCGGCAGCCATCAACCCCAGCATGCGCTGACACAGCTCCATGCTGACTGTTTGTCTCAACCTGAATAGGGAAAGACACCGCTCTATTGAGGCAACTCTTTGTGTCGACAGGGTCGCTTCCATGGACACTGAGTCCAGATGCAGACCCAAGAACTCGGTCTGTTGGCTCGGCACTAGGCGGCTCTTTTCTGAATTGATCTTCAGACCTAGCCGCCGAAGATGGTCTGTAACCATCACTGTGTGCTGTGCCACCTGCTCCTTTGACTGCGCGCAGACGAGCCAGTCGTCCAGATAATTCAGCAGTCGGACACCTTGAGCCCACAAGGGAGCTAGAATGGCATCCATACATTTCGAAAAGGTTCGAGGAGCTAGTGACAGGCCGAACGGAAGGACACAAAACTCGTATACCCTGCTCTGGAATGCGAAACGCAGATACTTCCTGTGACCCGGGCAGATGGGAACGTGAAAGTACGCATCTGTCAGGTCCACGGTGGTGAACCAGTCGCCGTGTCGGACTGACTGGATGATGTGCCTGTGCGTAAGCATCCTGAACGATAACACCCGCAGGTATTTGTTCAGTACTCGCAGATCTAAAATAGGACGGAGCCCGCCGTCCTTCTTGGGCACCAGGAAGTATTTGGAATAGAACCCCTGGTCGATCAGAGCAGGGTCTACTTGTTGAATGGCACGCTTGCTGAGCAATGCTTGTATTTCCACATTCAGAGCTGAGGACTGAACCAAGTCCTTCACTGCAGTTACGACCACCCCCCGAAAGGGGGGAGGTTTTAACTGGAACTGAAGGGTGTACCCGGTGGATATAGTTTTGTGCACCCAGATGTCGTTGGTGCATTGTTGCCAGAACTGGAGCTGGGAGACAGTGTAGGGGAGGGTTAACAGCTGCCTGGTGTTCTCAGGGCTGTTTGGGCTGGGCTCGTTCGCGAGGGGCCTGGCCAGAGCCCCGAGGGCGTGGCTTGGCACCACCTCTAGGGCGCCACCCTCCGCGCTGCGGTCTTGAAAAAGGAGGTTGACCGCGCGCTGCTGTGCTTGAGGGAGAGGTCTTAGTCCCCCCTGGCCGTGGCTGGTGCTGTGGTGGTGCCCTGCGCCACTGATGTTCCTGAGGCCGCTTCGGCTGGAACGACGGTTTTGGCCACATTTTCGCCATCTGCTGTGACGCCTCCCGCGCCTTGGCGGAGCGTTGCAGCATCTCCTCCACCGCTGGACCAAATGTGTGTCCCGGTGTAATTGGGGCATCCAGCAACGGGGCCTTATCAGGTTCCTGCACTCTCGCCTGCGAGAGCCAGAGCTGCCTTCTGGCCACCACCAGAGACGCGATGCTCCTGCCCTGAGCCCGCGCGTTGAGCTGGGCCAGCTTCACCAGCAGTTGACTGACGGTCCCCAACTCGCTTCTGAGGGCCGCCGAAGGGCACTCAGGCAGGTCTTTAATTAATGCCGCTTGGTAGACCGTCAGCAAGCTGGCCACATTAGAGAGCTTGACCGCCTCTGTGGCCGCAGCGTACCCCTTCTTGAGGTGTACCTCAGTGGTCCTGCACTGCTTATTGGGGCATGCAGGATCTTTCGTCAGCCCCGATAGTGTTGGCGTCTTCACCAACGCGGCGAACGCAGCGTCCACAGGTGGGAAGGATGCCAACCCAGCCTCACTTGCCCCTTGCATGTTAAAGGCCGAGGCCTTGCGAGAAGTCGCCGGGGCAGAGGCCGGAGCCCCCCAGGTGGACTGTACCTCCTTAATAAAGTCCGGGAATGCCGGAAGCATCCTGGACTGACTGGACTGGGCTGAAGGCGACTCAAACAAGGAGCGCCGAGGCGGCTCCGCCATCGGCCACTCGACGCCAAAGTGGCGGGTTGCTCTGTCCACCACAGACCACGTAGGGTCATTGGTGTCCAGCACGTGGAGCTCGTCCTCAGAGTGCTGGGAGGCTACCTCAGCCTCTGTACTGTCCCCCTCTAGGATGTCAGATGCGTCTCTAGACAGCGCATCGATATCCCACTCCCCTTGAGACTGCACTGGAGGAGCGACGACCGGTGCAGGTTGTGGAGGGGCCACTGGCTGACTAGCAATGGGCCCAGTCGGTTGTCCTGGGACTGGAGGCACCACATTTGCTAAGGACATGAGGATGGACTGCTGCCCCATCATAACCTCCATGAATTGGGACATTTTGGAGGTTAGCTCTGCCACCCCCGACCTGTCTCTGTATCGCCTGTCCCGACGAGGGGAACGAGAGCGTGCTCTCCGTCGAGGCGATCTGGAGTGCGACCTAGACTCCCGACGGGGGCGTACCCTACGAGGGGAGGGGCTGCGCTCCCGAGCGCGTCTGGTGGGGGACCTCTGACCAGCCGTTAGCTGGGAGGACGGGCTCCTGGAGAGCTGCAGCCGCCCTGGCGGCGTCGCCGTAGATGACGGCGGGGCAGAAATGGTGTGGGACGATCCAGTGGAAGGAGAGCGCCCACCCACTGCTTTCTTCGCCCTTTGGCGGAGGGTGCGTGTCTGGAAACCAGCACAAAGATGGCAAAAAGCCCTATCCGCCAACGCGGATGCGGCGTGCTCTGGCCCCAGACACGCCACACAGTCCTCATGGGGATCGCTCGCTGGCAATTTTGCCAGGCAGATGACGCAACGGTGGAACCCGGACATGGTTGCCGAAGCGTGGACGTGCCCTGGTCGTAAAGGCGTCGATGCGCCAAGCGTCGAGCGCCGAAGCGTCGAGCGTTGAGGTGCGTGCACCGAGCGTCAAGGCGTCGAAGCGCCGAGCGTCGAGGTGCGTGCACCGAGCGAGCGCCGAAGTGCGTGCACCGAGCGTCGAGGTGCGTGCACCGAGCGTCAAGGCGTCGAAGCGCCGAGCGTCGAGGTGCGTGCACCGAGCGTCGAGCGTCGAGGTGCGTGCACCGAGCGTCGAGCGTCGAGGTGCGTGCACCGAGCGTCAAGGCGTCGATGCGCCGAAGCGTCGAGCGTCGAGGTGCGTGCACCGAGCGTCGAGCGTCGAGGTGCGTGCACCGAGCGTCGAGCGTCGAGGTGCGTGCACCGAGCGTCGAGGTGCGTGCACCGAGCGTCGAGGCGCCGACGCGCCGAGCGTCGAGCGCCGAAGCGTCGAGCGTCGAGGTGCGTGCACCGAGCGTCGAAGCGCCGAAGCGTCGAGCGTCGAGGTGCGTGCACCGAGCGTCGAGGCGTCGACGCGCCGAGCGTCGAGCGCCGAAGCGTCGAGGTGCGTGCACCGAGCGTCGAGGCGTCGACGCGCCGAGCGTCGAGCGCCGAAGCGTCGAGCGTCGAGGTGCGTGCACCGAGCGTCGATGCGCCGAAGTCCCCAAGCGCAGACGCGCTAGCACCAAGCGCTGATGCGCTGCACAAAGCGCCGAAGCGCTGCACCAAGTGGCAAAGTGCCGACACCAAGCGCCTAAGCGCAGCACGCCGGAGCGTGAGTACCGAGCGTAGAACGCTAGCACAGACGCCTAAGCGTCAGCTGACCCGCAGAGCGGCGACGCTATGTGCTGGTACAGTGTCTTATGCTGTGCACTACTTACCTGCTGGTGCTGGGGATAGAGGCTTAGTGGTCGTCTTCCTCTGTGTAGTGAATGGGATTTTTTTTTTTTTTTTTTTTTTTTTTTTTCGCTGCAGCAGTACTGATGGTGGTGATTATGTGACTGGGACACAGTATATGTGGGCACAGTACAACTACCACGCGGTTTTTTTTTTTTTTTTTTACCGCAGGCAGTACGTGGGAGACAGCAGAGCAGGCTCCACACACACGCGGTCTAGCCAAGGCAAGACCGGGGCTGCAGACACGCGCGCGGCCAAGGCCAACGCAACGTGCGTCACAAATATATACAATACACACAGAAAAATATATATTTTAATACAACCCAAAACACAACACAATAATCAAAATTAATTAATAAAGGAAAGACGGGAGACCACGAGAAACGCGATGCAAGCAAAGCGTGAAGGAAATATATAAAATATATAAAAATATACACAATATATAAAATCCTTAAATAATAATAATAACGACTCCGAAGAGTGTAACTGAAATAAACTCGGAGAAGGGGCAAAAACCAGCTTCTCAAGCTTTAAGCTTTTTGAGTACAGTCAGCTACAGGCTCTAATACCTACCGCTACCAATGCTGAAGACAAAAGAGGAAGTGAGTCTCTGCGCGCTGCGTATAGTAAGCTCCCAAGGGGGCGGGCTTACGTGGCAGCTCGCGCAGAGGCCTATCGGCAGCTTTGCTATAAAAGCTCAGCCAATCGCTACTGCCTGACGGCAATATCCCATACCTTGATGGTTATTTTCGACTTGAAAGGGAACATCTGATTTGAAAGTTTTCTTGGCAGGTTTGAATAGGGCTAAGCAAGGCTATGCAAAGTAGAGCACATCCTATCGACCAAATGACTTTTTATGCTGCTACAGATTGAATTGAATATATTTCTACACTTTATATATTTTTAGAAGAATTCCTGCTCAAATGACTCCCGCATTTAACCCATCAAAACAGATTTAATCAGAATAGGGCTGTATAAGAAACACATATGCATCTGCAGTATAACATTACTGAATAAAAATATTAAAAAGCAATACAGCTCAATAAAATAATAATAGTAATGAATATTATTGTTGTTGTTCATTTCCTATAGAGTAGTAAACTCCTTCTGCAAGAAGCATCTATAAAGCTAATATGTTCAACGTGGGCTATTGAGGAAACTGTAGTTGGGGACCACTGCTCTAGAGGAATTATCACTTTTTGACATCACTACTGTGAAATTATAACTTTTTTTTCCCAATGGCCCAGGAAGCAAATACAGCCTTGCATTTCTTAAATAATGTGCTATTATTTGTGTGTATATTTCAGTAGTATTGAGGGCGCTATTTGTGAACTTCGGCTTCAATGAAGCTTTCAACACCGTTCCATCCTTGCACAGCTACAGGCTGCGCGTGTTCCTGCCAGAAATCAAATCTTCCGTCGAGTGAGCCAGAGAGAGCGAGAGTTGAGACAAGCAGCTTGCAGCGAATGCAAACATTATTCAGTTTTCTATTTAAAATACTAAAAAATGTACAATATAAAAGTACTATATTCCACGAAGAAGCCTTGCCTTCATTATGAACTACGCAAACACCTACAAAGTCTCCCGGCTTTCACTATACTAACAATATAATCATCTTCAGAAGTGTAGAATTGTGATTGTCGTTACATCACTACAGAATGGGGTACATGTTTCATCTGGTTGCGTGTTTCAAAAGCATGTTTATTGGTGTGTGTTGATCGGAGACATGGAAAAGTAATATTAACCTGAATACTGAATATGCATTAATTAAATAAAAAATGTGATTAAATAAAAGATTAGATGCCCTAACTAAATAAAATACTATTCGCTCTGTTATCTGCATAACAATATGACTCCACACTAAGCCAAGGTATTTGAGACACGGGATCAAGCTTTGCAAAGATCCAGTCAGATCATTACTGTGGTAATAATTGTAAGTGTTTTTACACATGACTTTCCTGGTTTTGTTTCTCCTATTGTTTAGCGGACTGTCTCGTATGAATTGTTTGAATTTCACATTTATTAGGACATGTCAATACTTTACAGTGCTTTCGTATTTAAAACGGGAAATATGATTTTAAAGAGTAGGGGGTTACTTAACTCGTTGTGTTTGAGTTTTTAAAAGACGAGTTGAGTTTGTAATAGGCGTTGTTCAAGTCTAACTCCATGGTTTTGCAGCTCCAGAACACCGCTGCTAAGCTGCCATCATGCCGCCCGCACTGTGACAATCAGGCGCTTTACACATCAATCACTAACTCGATGACAATTAAACTTTTAAAATTAAAAAAAAAACGTTTGCCTGCAACAGACATTCATATATTAATATACCGAATCCACTCCAGGTGAATCACTTTTACTCGGAATACATGTTTTAACCAAACGTGACGGCAATAGACAGAATAGGGCTGTATAATGACAAAGAGACACCCCCCTCTCTCGAATGATATCATCTGCAGGACAATAAAAATAACAATACAATAATAAAGCGGTTTACGCTCTGGCTTTGATTTATACCAGCGCGTCTACCCTTCAGTGCACGTTTCTAGCATGTTATTTACTTATTTATTTTGCAATCCCTTTTCTATTTCTCTGATGCATTCAGTACCAAAACAAAAACAGAGAATAGGAAAAATGAGTCGAGTTGTACTGCTGCCCCGGAACCCTGTGAGATATATTGATCAAATAAACTGCTTCACACCATCAGTCACTTATTGGGTTGTTATGCGATAGAAATTAAAATGTACAAGTACTATTGCATGAAGAAAACAATACTATATGTAATACACATCATCAATTATAATGATTTCGTTTCACCATGTTTACATAAAGACCCAATATTGCACTTTGAAGTATTGAAAACATCTGATTTAAATGTTTTCTTGGCAGGTTTGAATAGGGCTAAGCAAGGCTATGCAAAGTAGAGCACATCCTATCGACCAAATGACTTTTTATGCTGCTACAGATTGAATTGAATATATTTCTACACTTTATATATTTTTAGAAGAATTCCTGCTCAAATGACTCCCTCATTTAACCCTTAAATAGACTTAAACAGAATAGGGCTGTATAAGAAACACATATGCATCTAAAACAATACAAAATAAAAATATTAAAAAGCAATACATCTTAATAAAATAATAATAGTAATAAATAATATTGTTGTTGTTTATTTCCTATAGAGTAGTAAACTCCTTCTGCAAGAAGCAACTATAAAGCTAATATGTTTAACATGGGCTATTGAGGAAACTGCCTCCTTAAAATCTATATTTAAAAACTATTGAGACTTTCTCATATAAACATGCTGCTGTTTTTAATGGATATTTAATAATCTACATACAGACAAATACATCTAGATAATGTTTTTGGAAAGTCTTACCTTAGACGCAAAGCAGTGCCAAAGTGTTCTCCCTGGTCTGAAACGCGCTGACACTGTGACAGCTCAGCTTAGACATGCTGTGATATACTGAGCATGTTGGGTGGAGACAAACAGCACAGCCAGTGACGTCATTCAGCAAGCATTGGTAGTCACGCCCATTTTAGAAAAGGTACACGTTTTATATATTTTAAAATATACATCAGCACCAAACATGATTAAGTTAATTACCCCACGTTTTAATATCAGTGCTTCAATACATTGTACAATGGCACACAACATGATTCAGACAACAGTGTAGATATGAAATAGAAAATTTAAACTATCTAAGGAACAAACGAAATGATAATCTGCAAAAAATAAAGCCTCTGGGTTTATAGCTTCGTCCGATGTACTTCAATCCAAATAGTTCAGCTAGAGGCGTCTGCTTTGTACCCGTGTGAGGCTCACTGCACTGTACTTGTGTGAGGCTCACTGCACTGTACTTGTGTCAGTTGTCATCTTTTCTATTTGAGAGAGATAGAGGTATTAGGACGTGAGTCCTGTCACTGTGAACAGCAGTTCATTAATTACATACAGTGCACAGGTGTGCTTATTTAGTTTATTTTTATTTTTTTTACAACATTTGCACAATTATGTAAAAAAAGTTATTTCCTGTCGTGGAGTGAGACTTCAAAATGTTAGAGAACACAGTTTTTTTATGAATAAACACGTTTTTACAATTCTTACTATTACAGGTTTGCTTCACCAGAACGCTGTCGGGACATATGTCTTTAAAATAAATTGCTTTACACAATCAATCACTTATTCATATACATTTTCAGTTTAAAAATTATTTAGCATGAAACAAATACAGATTGAAATGACATAATCAATTATAATTTAGTTTTCATAAAGACCCAGCATTTATCTTTTTGACCAGCATCATGTGTTGCAGTATTGAAAACATCTGATTTGAATGTTTCCTGAGCTCGTTTGATCAGGTATATGCAAGGCTGTGCAAAGAGCTAGATGCAAAACAATACAACCTACAGTTATAGAAAGCCTTTCTGTACGGTTCCATAATTCATCTTATTTCATTATATATATATTTTTTTTTTAAAAATGAACTTCACAAAAGACCAAAGAAATTCAAAACCATCAACGTGGCACCAAACCAGGCTCAACCAGTTCCCCTATAGTTTAATAGCCACAGCTGTTTTTTTATTATTTATTTTTCAGCTGACGCCCTTATCCAGGGCGACTTACAATTTTTACAAGATATCACATTATTTTTACATACAATTACCCATTTATACAGTTCGGTTTTTACTGGAGAAATCTAGGTAACATACCTTGCTCAAGGGTACAGCAGCAGTGTCCCCACCGGGGATTGAACCCACGACCCTCCAGTCAAGAGTCCAGAGCCCTGACCACTACTCCACACTGCTGCACTGTTTATATGATACAGATGCAGCAAACATTGTTCAGAGAGTTCCTGTACATTTTAGTATCCTTGTTTTTTATATACAGTATGTTGTGTTTAGTGGCACATTACAGCAGTGATTCTGAACTGCTATCACTTTGAGAACTGTCACAACATCCCCCCCCACCCCACCCCACCCCCCCCCCCCCCGCAACAGCCACCAGGTTTTTATTAAATTCAATGCTCAGTCACATAGACTCTCACCTAGGCTGGGGAAACTAGCCCTTTGAGGCTGCCCTGCAACGGAAGTGGGGCAGGTGGATCTGGAAGGCCTCTCATGTCTGGACAGGTAACGAGCATGAGCAGGAGCTCCATGTAATTCTCTGCAGATGTAGACCTGCAGATGCTCCCATGGCCCAGCCTGCCACTCTACTGGGAACAAGGGTGCTGGTGTTGGCTTGCTGGCCTTACTACTAAGGAGGCACTAATAGCTCCACATCCTGGTCAAGGTTAGGCAACCAAACGGTATCCCTACAGAGTTGTTTGAGCTTTACAAGACTGTGTGGTCCAGTGGTTAAAGAAAAGGGCTTGTAACCAGGAGGTCCCCGGTTCAAATCCCTCCTCAGCCACTGACTCATTGTGTGACCCTGAGCAAGTCACTCAACCTCCTTGTGCTCCGTCTTTTGGGTGAGACGTAGTTGTAAGTGACTGTGGCAAAGTGCCCCGCCCCTGTGTGCATTTGTGTGTTTTGTGTATGTATGCGTGTGTATGTTAATGTTGGTGTATAGATTGGTACACGGGATATAAACGGGTCTGTGTTTCACGTGTGTTTAAATTGTATATTTGTATTTAGGCACGGGATTGCACATCACGCACGTGCATTTAAAATATAATGTGAACACGGGGTTGCACAGAATTAATTCACGTGCTGGGATTCAAGTGAATAATTAATTAGTAATTGAATCCCAGCACAACAGTATAAATAGGCACATTTTTAGTCACTCGGGGTTGGGTGTTCGGAAGAGGAGAACGGGTGAGAGAGAGAGAGGAGTAATTTAAAGTAAAGATCGTAAATAAAGTGTTTGTTCTCACCGTGTCTGTTTGTCTGTCCGTGCACCGTTTGTTTAGTGTTAGTCCGTTTTGTATGTCTGTTTATTTTGGCGTCAAGTGCCGTGTCCTGTTTTGTATTCCATTGTACAACCCTTTTATTTGTTATTAAACGCTGAGTGCAGCCATTGCACTCGGCTCATCATCACAACCACCATCTCTGTGTATTCCTTTTCTGGTCTGACGCCACCCACTCTGGCCGTCTTTGTGACAGTGACTCTGCAGTTTATGCATAGTTCACACACCCTAGTCTCTGTAAGTCGCCTTTATAAAGGCACCTGCTAAATAAACAAACAATGCCCAAGTGTCCTTTGTGTGTCATGCATAGCACCTGGGCTCTCAGTTTCTTCAGGATCAGCGTGTGATGGCCCCTTGCGATGCATACATCCTCTCAGCACGACCATTCATCATGAACTCTGTAGAATGGGAGCAGCTTCCCGTCCACCCTGGGTGGCCATCCTTCTGTGATGTAAGTGCGGAGGAGTCCAAACAGCTCATCATCCTGGGATGCTTGCTGCAGCTCTGGCATGGAGACGACTGTCTTCAGTGGGCCTTGCTGCAGTTGACATGACTTGCTGGGGGTGGAGACACCACAGCTTGTGACAGGAGATCTGCCACGATGTTGTGGCATCCTGGGGTGAACTCTAACATGAAGTGGTACTGGTTGAGGCGGTCAGCCCATATGAAGAGCCAGATATGCCCATATGTACGTCAAAGACTCCCTTTCACCCACGGAATACTTCTGTTCCGCCGGTGTGATGGCACAAGAAGCGAAGGCCACAGGATGTTCCACACCATTGTGCAGCTGGGACAGGACAGCGCCAACTACCATGCCCGACGCGTCACAGGTTCCCACCATGGACACAGAAAAACTGAAATGTGCCGGGGGGGGGTAAGCTACCGTTTGATGGTGAGCACAGCATGGTGACAGGCTGGAGTCCAGGCCCACGGTGTGTCCTTCTTCAGCAGTAGATGAAGTGGTGCAGTGCTGGAGGCATATTGTGGAAGGAAACAGAGATACTAGGTGGCCATGCCCAGGAAGGATGCTAGCTGAGAAACTGACTGAGGATCAGGAAGGGTCAGAATTGCCTCCACATGAGACAAGATCGGTGTGATGCCCTGACCGGAGAGATTGTACCCCACAAACAACCTCTGGAACCCCAAACACACATTTCTCCACATTAAGCCCGACATGATGCAGGGACAGCTGGTGAAAAACTTACTTCAAAACAGGCGACATGCCGACGCTGGGCAGCACCGTGCACCACAATGTCATCCAGGTAGATGGAGATGCCCGAGATCCTCGCCAACAGGAAGGTCATCATTTTTTGGAAACAGCTGGGCACAGAGCAGAGACCGAAAGGCATGCGTTTGTACTGAAAGAACCCCATATGGGTGACGAATGCTGTGAGGTCCCTGCTGGTGGGTGCCTGGGGCACCTTGAGACAGCCTTGGCGCACGTCAGGTTTGCTGAAGACTGTAGATCCATGGTGTGGCGGGGTGAGGAGCATGAACATGAAAAGGGTGCGAGGCATAATGTATTGTTTATTTTTAGAGCGGGGTACCCCCTCCGCCCCTGTTCAATGTATTATTTTGTAGTTTTTTTGTATTATTATTATCATTATTATTATTATTATTATTATTATTATTATTATTATTATTATTTTATTTTGGCTCAGTGTGTTTTTGTTAAAATATTTTCTTTACTTCTTGTTTAAACAGCGCCACAGTACTTGCTTCTTTGTTTTTGTTCCTGCATTCTGTCCTGACGTCACCACTCGCTATCCTGTCACACATGGAAATGGGTAGTGAGTTCCTCAGCCATCGGCAGCGGGTATTTCTCTGGCAGAATGGCCTTGTTAACAGCACGCATGTCAACACACAAACGCAGTTCCACATTCTTGCGTTCAATCGCTTAATTGGAAAACCAGGGTGACGCATTGATGAGCTCAATAATGTCCGCATCCAAGAGACGCTGCAGCTCCTGGGAGACCTGGTCAAGGAGGGAGAGTGGGACACGCCGCAAGTGCTGAATGACGAGGGAGACCGTTGTATCGACTGTAGGCTTTTGTACAAATTCAGTGAGACAGCTGAGGCCCTCAAACAGAGCTGGATATTGATCAGACCAAGGAGCTGAGACATGAAAACCATCCAAACCGGCCGAGTCAGTGAGCTTAAAATCCAGATCCTGAAGCAAGTCTAATCCCATCAGGTTGGCAGCAGCAGCTGAGACGTAGAAGAGGGCAGAGGGTGCAGCACGCGTCTTGTAACGCACTGGCAGACAGACAGTCCCTATAACAACGATGGGAGTGTGGCCATACCCAGAGATGAGATGGTAGGTTTCTGCAGAGGCACATGAGAAAAAAAAATCTCTCATAAGAGGATTGTTCAGCAGCGACACTACAGCGCCTGTGTCAGCCAGCAGTGGAAGCAGCACATCACCACACAGCACAACATTGTTTGAACACTGTGGATTACCTCAGCACAGGATGAATAGAAACGGGTGCAGGGCATTCTGAGCCAGGCGGTGGAGAAGGAGGTGGAGCCTGCCCTGAGCGGCACCAGAGGGCAAAATGGTTGGATTTGTTGAATTTCCTACAATGCTGACCCTGTGCTGGGCAAGAGGCAACATGTGTTTCAACACCTGTTTCATGTCTGGTATACTGTAATATACACGATTGAGTAACTCAAGACTGAATTTTTATTGTGTTTATCACTCAGACCAAAAACCGCTGCTGTCTGTTTACGATTACTATGGCGATGGTTATCAAAGTAATAGCAGTTTAGAACCACTGCTGTAATGCGACACTAAACATAACACAGGCACTCTTGTACCTGACCACCCCTGCTGGCTTGTGCTGCTTGGGGTGGCATTTGGGTCCCATGTTACTCAGACTGCCTGCTTCCTTACTGGAATCCCTGAGTGGATAAGCATCCCCTCTTCCAAAACAGTCAATAGATTTGAATACAGAAGCCGCCCCACAAGTGCAATGGCACTTCAGTCCTTATCCATGTATAATGCACAATGACTTTCTGCAATGATGGGTTTCTGCAATGGTGACTGTCCAGACAGGCAACACACTGAATGCTGTACCAGTCTTGCCACTCTTGATTATCTATTCAAGTTAAGACCTTGGTTTAAAATCCCTCTGCTCCCATTGTAGAGTCAGTGTTGTTCGACCCTAGGGTTCTATTTGTGCCCTGTATCAGTATTGCTAATTCTGTAGAAACAAACTTGCTAATCACATGACCTGTACTGGAACCCTGTTGCCATGGAAACATTCAAATATTTCTGCTTTGCATATACACTAACAATATGAGTGTGCTTCTGCCCAGCTAATCAAATCAGATGTTTTAACTACTGCAATGTGAGCAGATCAGTTAAAGAAAAGAAAAAAACAAAACCAGAGCAAAGTATATTTGCGGCTTGGTTATACAAACACAGCATGATTGCTGCACTTCATATATTTATACAAACACCGCCTGATCGCTGCACTTCATATATTTATACAAACACAGCATGATCACTGCACTTCATGTATTTATACAAACACAGCATGATCGCTGCACTTCATATATTTATACAAACACAGCCTGATCGCTGCACTTCATATATTTTCATTAGTTTGAAACTTTGCAACTCCATCCATCTCCCCACTCCCCCATGCTGGTCTGCAGGTGTGAGAGTCACTCAAGGCTCTCTGTGCTGGACACAGTGTTCTTTCAGGTGTGAGAGTCACTCAAGGCTCTCTGTGCTGGACACAGTGTTCTTTCAGGTGTGAGAGTCACTCAGGGCTCTCTGTGCTGGACATAGTGTGCTTTCTTTCTTTCTTTCTTTCTTTCTTTCTTTCTAACTTTTAGACTGTTAAAAAAGCAAAACATACCAATTTAATGGTAACTAAGGACAGTGATATTGATACATCTGATTTCCATTACACGAGAGTAGATGTTAAAACTTCATGCTGATTTGAACTTGGCTCTCACCAAGATAAGCACCAACTAAGACGTAGCTTTACAGTAAACTAATGTGATCCATATGTGTCTCCATCCATTTACGTTTCCTTCCATATGATGATGTAGATATCATTCTGTCTGGTGTTAATGGCTGAAGTGTAATGCTGGCTCCAGGGATCAGCTTATTTTGCCTCCCTGGCGCATCAGCACACACAACGGCTGCGATGCTGGCTCCGGGGATCAACCACAGTGCGGCCTCCCCAGCGCATCAGCATGACAACCGTCTGGATTGAGCTAAATAGGGTACATCTCTGGGGTTTTCAAGTGGGCACCTTCCATCCTCAGTGTTTCATCGACTAGCCCACGACACCTCAAGAGGGCTCGACGGTGATTCTGGTGTCCCAGCATCACCCCCCTCCGTCCCCCACTCAACTCAGCCCAGCTTACTTACCTGTACATCAGCGTTTCTTTCTTTCTATTGTGCTTGAGATCCCCAGCCAGAATCTTTCCGTCTCAACCACAGCCAGTTGATGCTCCTCTCTGCTGCTTCAGATAAGTTCTTCACTGTGTGACGCAACTCTTGGCCACTGAATCTGACGTCTCTGAGAAACCGGGTTGTAGAGTGTGCCACAAATCCTCAACAACCCACTTCCACTGGGTAAACCCGGACTCTCCATCCTCGCTGTTCCGCTTCAGTGGCTAGTTGAGCATACCGCAGTTTCATCCTCTCATACACTTCATCTACAGCATCCTCCCATGGCACTGTTAACTCTACCAGGTGAACAAGGCGTGCTGATCCAGACCACAAGACAATATCTGGTCGAAGGTTAGTGGTGGCAATCTCAGGTGGAAAAATAAGCCGTTGACCAACATCTGCCAGCATTTTCCAGTCTCTAGCAGCTTCCAGTTGTCCTGGGCGAGGATTGGTTTTAACACCTTTTCTTGGTGGTTGCTCCCCTGGGTGGAGGAATGTTGTCTTTTGTTTGTAATGTTTTGATGGAACAGGTGGCAACTTATTGGTCATGTTACGCTTGTCTTCCAATGCTAAGGCCAAACATCGCAGCACCTGGTCATGGCGCCAAGTAAACCATCCTTGGCTAAGAGCCACCTTACATCCTGTCAAAATGTGCCTTAATGTTGCAGGTGATGAACACAAAGGACATGAGGGATCCTCTCCTACCCATAGGTTTAGGTTCTGTGTTGATGGGAGAATATCATTATTATTATTATTTATTTCTTAGCAGACGCCCTTATCCAGGGCGACTTACAATCGCAAGCAAATACAAAAACATTCAAGTGTTACAATATAAGTCATACAATAAGAACAAGAAATACAATAATTCTCAAGTGTGACAAACCACAATTCAATAATACAGCAGATAATAGTGAAAGTTACATCAGGATATGATTAAATAGTGATAGTTACATCAGGATATGATTAAGTACAAAATACTACAGATTAAACACTTGGCAGATTACAATATTCTGAGGTACAGGATTAAATGCAGTAAAATAGGGGGCAGATAAGAGCAAAATAAAGCATATTTAAATGAAGGGTGATAGTGTCCCAGGATACAACAGAGGAGTTCTACAGGTGCTGTTTGAAGAGGTGAGTCTTAAGGAGGTGCCGGAATGTGGTCAGGGACTGGGCAGTCCTGACATCTGTAGGAAGGTCATTCCACCACTGCGGAGCAAGGGTGGAGAAGGAGCGGGCTCGGGAGGCAGGGGAGCGTAGCGGAGGTAGAACCAGTCTTCTAGTGCAGGCGGAGCGGAGAGGTCAAGTGGGGGTGTAGGGAGAGATGAGGGTCTGGAGGTAGCTGGGTGCAGTCTGATCAAGGCATCTGTAGGCTAGTACAAGAGTCTTGAACTGGATGCGAGCGGTGATCGGGAGCCAGTGGAGCGAGCGGAGTAGTGGAGTAGCGTGGGCGAAGCGAGGTAGAGAGAACACCAGGCGAGCAGCAGAGTTCTGAATGAGCTGGAGCGGACGGGTGGTGGACGCAGGGAGGCCAGCCAGGAGGGAGTTGCAGTAGTCTAGGCGGGAGAGTACCAGGGCCTGGACCAGGAGCTGGGTAGCATAGTTGGTGAGGAAGGGTCGGATTCTTCGGATGTTGCTCAGGAAGAATCTGCAAGTGCGTGCCAGAGTGGAGATGTGCTGGGAATAAGAGAGGCAGGGGTCCAGGGTGACTCCAAGGTTCTTAGCTGAGGAAGAGGGAGAGAGTGTGGTAGATTCCAGAGGAACAGAGATAGAGAGATCAGAGGAGGGGGAGGAGGAGGGAAAGAAAAGGTCAGATTTAGAGAGGTTGAGTTTGAGGTGATGCAAGTGCATCCAGGAGGAAATAGCAGACAGACAGGTAGAGATACGGGAGGAGATGGTGGAGTCAGAGGTGGGGAAGGAGAGGAAAATCTGAGCATCATCAGCATAGAAATGGTATGAGAAACCATAGGATGCGATGAGGGGGCCCAGGGAGCGGGTGTAGAGAGAGAACAGGAGAGGATCCAAGACTGACCCTTGGGGGACTCCAGTTAAGAGAGGGTGAGGTGTGGAGGTTGCTCCACGCCAGGTTACCTGGTAAGTGCGGTTGGAGAGGTAGGAGGAGAACCAGGCCAGAGCAGTGCCAGAGATCCCCAGGTCAGCAAGAGATGATAGTAGAATAGAGTGATCAACAGTGTCAAAGGCAGCAGAGAGGTCGAGGAGAATTAGGACAGAGGAGAGAGAGGCAGCTCGGGCACACTTAAGTGAGTTGGTGACAGACAGGAGGGCGGTTTCAGTGGAATGAGCAGAGCGGAAGCCAGATTGGAGAGGGTCAAGCAGAGAGTGGTTGGACAGGAAAGCAGAGAGCTGGCGGTGTACAGTCCGCTCGAGGGTTTTGGAGAGGAAGGGTAGGAGGGAGACAGGACGGTAGCTCTGGAGGGAGGTGGGGTCGAGGGTAGGTTTTTTGAGGAGGGGAATGATAGAGGCTTTTTTGAAGGCAGAGGGGAAGATGCCAGAAAGTAGAGAGGTGTTGCGGAGGGAGGAGATGAAGGGGAGTAGAGCAGGAGCAGCAGCTTGAAAGAGGTGAGTGGGGAGGGGGTCCAAGGCACACGTGGTGGGTTTGTGACCCTGGAGCAGGGAGGAGAGGTCAGAGTCTGAGAGGGGCAAGAAGGTGGAGAGGGAGGGCGAGTTAGTAGGGGATGTAGTGGGTGTAGGGGTTGGAGCGGGAGGGGGTGCGGGGGAGGGAGAGGTGTTAAAGAGTTTGCGGATATCTGAGATTTTAGAAGAGAAGAAGGAGGCAAAGTCGTCAGGGGAGATAGAGGAGGGAGGAGGAGGGGGGAGGGTTTAGGAGGGAGAAGGTAGAGAATAGTTTACGTGGGTTGTTAGTGGAGGCTTGGATTACAGATTGGAAATAAGCACATTTAGCAGAGGAGAGAGTAGAAGAGAAGGAGGAGAGGAGAGTGCGGTAAAGGTCTAGGGCAGCAGGGAGTTTGGTTCTCTTCCATTTCTTTTCAGCAGATCGCAGTGTGATTCTTGCCGAGCGGAGCACAGAGGAGAGCCAGGGATGGGGAGGGGAGGGGCGAGCAGGTCGGGAGGTGAGGGGACAGAGGGAGTCGAGGGAGGAGGTGAGTGAGGAGAAGAGGGTGGAGGTAGCAGAGTCTACGGAGAGTTGTGAAAAGGAGTCGATAGGAGAGAGGTGAGAGAGAGCAGTGGAGGCAAGGACAGAGGGGGAGAGAGAGCGGAGGTTATGGCGAGAGGTGACAGTGGGGGTAGGAGGAGCAGGGAGAGGGGAGAGAGACAGAGAAAAAGAGATGAAATAGTGATCAGAGAGGTCCAGGGGGTGACAGAGAGGTTGGAGGGGCAGCAGGCCCTGGAGAAGGTGAGGTCCAGTTGACGGCCAGCTTTGTGGGTAGGAGGGGATGGAGAGAGACAGAAGTCGAAAGAGTGAAGGAGAGGGAGGAATCCAGCAGAGTGGCTGGGGTTGGAGAGATGGATGTTGAAGTCACCCAATAGGACAGTCGGGGTAGACAGAGAGGGGAGGGAGGAGAGTAGATAGTCGAGTTCATCCAGAAAGTGAGTGAGAGGCCCAGGGGGGCGGTACAGAACAATGAGCAGGAGTTGACAGGGAGAGGTTAGTTGGACTGCATGAAATTCAAAGTTAGTGACAGAGAGGGAGGTGAGATCGGAAGGGACAGAAAAGAGTAAGGAGGGAGAGAGGAGAAGACCCGTCCCACCTCCCCGTCCGGTGAGACGCGGGGTATGGGACAGGACGTAGAGAGAGGACAGGGCAGCAGGAGTAACAGTGTTATCAGGGGACAGCCAGGTTTCAGTGAGAGCAAGGAAATCGAGCGAGAGGTGGGAGGCAAAGGCAGAGATGAAATCAGTTTTGTTAGCAGAAGAGTGACAGTTCCAGAGTGCACCAGAGAGTGTGCGGGAGGGGGGAGTGGCAAAGAAATGAAGTTAGAGGGGTTGGAGGAGCAGCAGCGGAGGGAGGGCAGAGGACGAGGACGGGAGGACAGAACAGGGATGTGAGAGACAGTCATAGCAGGACAAGCAAGACAAAAGGCACAGTAGGAGCAGTGGGGTGGAGGCTACAGACCTGACTAGTAGATGGCTTCTTCCAGAGCGCTGTTAGGTGTGGATCTATTCGACCAGTGTCTTAGCGCAGGCCTCCCCTTGCTGGACTCCAACAGCTAGACTCCCGGCTCTTTTGTTGAGGCTCTTCGGTTTGCTGGCGCTTCTTGCTGGCGCTAAAATAAGCTGCTTGAATAAATGTTGTTACACCTGCTTGGCAGAAGAACCAACTAAACTGTGTGGAAACCAATCAAATAGCAAAATCAACTGCTAATCAATTTAGCCACTCACCTGGTACTAATCACACACAAACTCAGCCAATTCAAACACCACCTTACAATGTCACCAAATGTAGTTGTTACAATTACAAAAAGCAGGAACTTATCTATCTGCCTCTCTCCCTGGTTACCTGTAGACTGAACTAATTACCAGATGCCCACTCTTAAATAACTCCCTTCGCTTAGCAAGGGAACTAGCTGCTAGGAAACTGATGAGGAAACTGATCCTGCCCTGTTCCATTGACCATAGGTCTTGCCAGCCAATCTTGCATTGTTCCACACTCTCCCATCTCATCCATTCTCCCTGCTTGGCCTGGGAAATGGCCTTTATACACCTCATCCTCTCCTCCTCCTTTTGCACCTCGTTGACTACCAGCTTCCTCCTTTGAGCTGGGTCTGCCTTGTGCCATGTAGGAGGAGCTGAACTGAAACCAAGACCCCCTCTTCCATGCTGAACTTGCCCCATGATATCACCAATTCGAAGGGCAGCCTTCTTTGCCACAGCTTTCTTTGCCGCCCACTTTCTTCCAGTTTTCAACACAGGTGCTGCCTCCCTTACGCATTTGTTGCGTGACTCTACTAATTATTATTATTATTATTTATTTCTTAGCATACGCCCTTATCCAGGGCGACTTACAATCGTAGGCAAAAACATTTCAAGCGTTACAATACAAGTAATACAATAAGAGCAAGAAATACAATAACTTTTGTTCAAGTAAAGTACAAGTTTGACAAACCACAATTCAATAATACAGCAGGTAAAAGTGATAGTTACATCAGGATATGATTAAATAGTGATAGTTACATCAGGATGTGATTAAAAACAAAGTACTACAAGTTAAAAACTTGGCAGATTACAGTATTCTGAAGTACAGGATTAAATGCAGTAAAATAGGGGCTGATAAGAGCAAAATAAAGCACATTTACATGAAGGGTGATAGTGTCCCAGGATACAAACAGAGGAGTTCTACAGGTGCTCTTTGAAGAGGTGAGTCTTAAGGAGGCGCTGGAATGTGGTCAGGGACTGGGCAGTCCTGAAATCTGTAGGAAGGTCATTCCACCACTGCGGAGCAAGGGTGGAGAAGGAGCGGGCTTTGGAGGCAGGGGAGCGTAGCGGTGGTAGAACCAGTCTTCTAGTGCAGGCGGAGTGGAGAGGTCGAGTGGGGGTGTAGGGAGAGATGAGGGTCTGGAGGTAGCTGGGTGCAGTCTGATCAAGGCATCTGTAGGCTAGTACAAGAGTCTTGAACTGGATGCGAGCGGTGATCGGGAGCCAGTGGAGCGAGCGGAGTAGTGGAGTAGCGTGGGCGAAGCGAGGTAGAGAGAACACCAGGCGAGCAGCAGAGTTCTGGATGAGCTGGAGCGGACGGGTGGCGGACGCAGGGAGGCCAGCCAGGAGGGAGTTGCAGTAGTCTAGGCTGGAGAGTACCAGGGCCTGGACCAGGAGCTGGGTAGCATAGTTGGTGAGGAAGGGTCGGATTCTTCGGATGTTGCTCAGGAAGAATCTGCAAGTGCGTGCCAGAGTGGAGATGTGCTGGGAATAAGAGAGGCAGGGGTCCAGGGTGACTCCAAGGTTCTTAGCTGAGGAAGAGGGAGAGAGTGTGGTAGATTCCAGAGGAACAGAGATGGGGAGATCAGAGGAGGGGGAGGAGGAGGGAAAGAAAAGGAGGTCAGATTTAGAGAGGTTGAGTTTGAGGTGATGCGAGTGCATCCAGGAGGAAATAGCAGACAGACAGGTAGAGATACGGGAGGAGATGGTGGAGTCAGAGGTGGGGAAGGAGAGGAAAATCTGAGCATCATCAGCATAGAAATGGTATGAGAAACCATAGGATGCGATGAGGGGGCCCAGGGAGCGGGTGTAGAGAGAGAACAGGAGAGGACCCAAGACTGACCCTTGGGGGACTCCAGTTAAGAGAGGGTGAGGTGTGGAGGTAATGTAATTTCCAGTCTGACCTTGGCGCACTTAAACTCCTCAGTTAGAGCAGACTGGTAGCTGCAGTATTCCTTTACCATAAAGTCCCACTCTGCTGAGGCAGCGTGGAACTCCCAACCATTTCCTGATGTATGAACTGATTAAAGCTTCCAGCTTCTCTACTGTTGTCAAAGAAACCTCGTACACAGTCAGTGGCCACAGCAACCTCGGCAGTAGACCAAACTGAAAGCACCAGAGTTTTAGTTTACCTGGTAGAGCGCAGCTGTCTATGCTCTTCAACCCTTCCACTGCTTGTTGTCTAACTTCTCCCACACGAACTGTGTCCTTTAGATCCCCGTCGTACCATCTCCCAAGACTCTTCACTGGCTTCTCAGACACTGTTGGTATTGCCTCTCCATTAATGAAGAATGTTTTATCTACTACTTTGCCTTTAATTATAGAGATGCTCCTTGATTTAGTGGGCTTGAATTGCATTCGTGCCCATTCAATGTTATTGGTTAATTTGCCCAATAATCGATTAGTGCAGGCTACTGTTGTAGTCATGGTTTTCATGTCATCCATGTATGCTCGAATTGGTGGTAGTCACATTCCAGAAGCCAAGCACTCTCCTCCTACTACCCATTTTGATGCCCTAATGATTACTTCCATTGCCATGGTAAAAGCCAGTGGAGAAATGGTGCATCCTGCCATTATTCCAACCTCTAGGCATTGCCATGTAGTGCTGAATTCTGAAGTTGAAAAACTGAATTGCAAATCTCCAAAGTAGGCTTTCACTAAATTTGTTATTGTCATCGGTACACTGAAAAAATCAAATGCTGCTATAATGCTGAAGAAAATCTTGCCTTCTACGTTTAATAGGGAAATGGGACGAAACTGACTGATGCTTGTAGAATCTTTTTCTTTAGGTATAAAGACTCCACCTGCTCGGCGCCATGCTCTTGGTACAACCTGTTTTTCCCATGCCACTTTCATCAATTTCCACAGAATTCGTAGAACTCCTGAAGCACTCTTGTACACTGTACGGAACTCCATTAGACCCTGGAGATGATGAAACCCTTGCTTTTTTCACAGCTTGCTCTACTTCTTTCCACTTAGGTGCACAGTCCTCCATTTGGTATGCTGGTGGATTGATAGGTGGGATGTCTGAAGGAACTGACATAGGCTCCTGCCTTTTTGAATCTGTATGTGTTTCCTACAAATATCTCTCCAGCTCAACCTTAGATGCTTTTAGTGTGCCATTCTTCTCACTGGTGAATAACTTCTTTACAAATTTGAATGGGTCTTTATAAAAGTTAGCTCTCGCACGCTCCTTCTTTTTGTAGCGTTTCCATAGGTGCTCAGCTCTGCGCAATGTTGCAAGCTTATCTTTTATGACCCTTTGTAAGAGATTGAGTCCCTCCTTCTGACTTTGTTCTGCTCTTTTCCATTGGTTCCTCAGCTGTCTCCTTTCTCTAACTAAGCGTTCAATCTCCTGCTGCCGCCTAGACTTTCCAGGAATAGTTTGTACTTTTTCCTTCCTTTTTTCAACTCCAAACCTTTCACTTCCATATGCGTAGATGATGTCCCCAAATTTATCCAGCTTCTTTTCAACTGTTCCACTTAATCTTTCCAATGCAATGCAGAGATCTGTGTTTACTGTGTCCCATGCAGTTTTCTCACAAGCTCTTGGCCATTTAACTCCAGGCTTGTGCCCGTTGAGGTTCTTTTCTCTCTTATGCTGGTTTGTCTGACCGGGTTCACAAGGATCATTAGGTTCATCACTAACTGTGTCCATGCAAGTCCTCCTCACATCTATGACAGGGGTGCTGATATCCTGCAAACTGTGGTTTGCTTCCTGTCGCTGGATTTCATTCGACTGACTTGACTGACTTCGTAAGAAGTACTGATCAATGCGAGGCCCTTGTCCCTTCTCCCTCAAGCATTTCATTCTCCCTTGATGAATCTTCAAACCCCTGACCATTGTCGCCTTGCTCCAGCCGCAGACACAAACCTGGAGTTCCATGTCTTTGTTAACTGCAGATCTTGAACTAGTCTTTTGTGAAGTACTCTCCATACTCCTATCCGTTTCCATTCCTAAGTCGTTAACTGTGTTGTCCAACGTTGAGTCATCTTCCGCCCCCGCTCTCGCAGACTCTAGGGGTATTTTTCTCTTTAATTTCTTAGAAGCCTTGGGCGGGTGTCTCCAGCATCCTGTAAACACAGAGCTGGATACTGCCGACAAGGGTAGCTAACCCTTACCAGCCCCAATGGGGTCTCTTTCCTCCTGTCAGCTGTCTCTCCAGGCTGTCATAAGGTATTTCCCTTGTTGCCAAATGCACTATTCACAGCAGTCACTGGACGTATCCAGATCTTCATGATTTCCATTACACGAGAGTAGATGTTAAAACTTCATGCTGATTTGAACTCGGCTCTCACCAAGATAAGCACCAACTAAGACGTAGCTTTACAGTAAACTAATGTTATCCATACGTGTCTCCATCCATTTGCGTTTCCTTCCATATGATGATGTAGATATCATTCTGTCTGGTGTTAATGGCTGAAGTGTAATGCTGGCTCCAGGGATCAGCTTATTTTGCCTCCCTGGCGCATCAGCACACACAACGGCTGTGATGCTGGCTCCGGGGATCAACCACAGTGCGGCCTCCCCAGAGCATCAGCATGACAACCGTCTGGATTGAGCTAAGTAGGGTACATCTCTGGGGTTTTCATATTGATACATATTAATACACTGGGTGACAAATAATCAATATGAAGCAAGATAGCTGTATTATTATTATTATTATTATTATTATTATTATTATTATTGAGATGTATTGCTTTTCTTTGTTTTTTTGTTGTTATTAATTTTTTACTGCAATTCATTGCATTCATATTTTTTTTCTTATAACCTGCCTGTGGCAGAGAATGAGCCCTGCCTGTAAATACTGTCGGTGTTTGTATGTGCTTTGGTGGTGGTTGGCAGGGACGGGGTTGATTCCTGTCCCTGCCAAAAACATGTGAGAATGTGGCTGTTTCCAATTGGAATAGCTGGTGCTAATTGGGAACAGCCACATCCTATACAAAGAGAATCCAAAGCTCCATTAGAGAGGGACTGCCAGGGAGCTGGATCAAAGGGAAGGGGCAGTGTTTGAACCACCTGTAATGTCACACAGATGGCTGTGTGGTGATGTCAGGCCAGATGCAGGAACATAAACAGACAAGTCAGTACTGCAGCGCCGTGTTTATTTAAACACAAAAACAAAATAAAAGGTTGTAACAAAAACAATGCTTACAGAGTATAAATAATAATAATAAAAAAGTAATCTTAACACAAAGTAATCTTAACTAAACAAACACGGGGCTGGAGCTTCCACACTCGTAACAATATTTTTGCTTTAGTTTTGCTTTCCTTCTACTGTCTCTGACTCTGACTCACTCTCACTCTCACTCTCACACTCCCTCTCACTCTCATCTCACGCACGCACGCACGCACACACAGAGACATCTGCAGGCTTTTATACAGGTGACCATCTCCTGATTAGCAACAATTAATCAATTAATTAACTTGGGAGATTGTCACTTTCTGCATGAGGTTTTTGTGTGGATGGGGCTTCCCCATCCACGCTGCTAAACATTAACATATGGCTTTGCCATCCTATAAAAAAATATACATTCAAAATACACAGGGGCGGGAGTACACTGTGCTGAAATAAACACACATTTTCTAAAAATAATAAACAATACATTTTAAATCAAACAATAAAACACAGCACATTTAAACAGCCAGGCATTGCCCTGCCCCCTTTTCATGTGTAGAGCTCCTCACCATGTCAGAGAGCTGTTCCTTTATACACAGAAAGAAGTGAAGACGGCCCTGCTTGTGGCACACGCTCCCTCGTTTGTCACACAGCCCTATTCTGTTTAAGTCTCTTTTGATGGGTTAAATGCTTGGGTAATTTGAGCAGAAATTTTTCTACAAATACAAATAAACTGTAGAATTAAATTCCATTCAATGTACCAGCATAGAATGTACTTTACTTGATGGAATTGGCCTGGGTGTGCTTTGCTTTCAAATATTTCGGCTAGAGAGGCATCTGCGGTGTACTTGCGTGAGGCTCACTGCAGTGTGCTTGTGTGAGGCTCGCTGCAGTGTACTTGCGTGAGGCTCGCTGAAGTGTATTTGCGTGAGGCTCGCTGAAGTGTGCTTGCGTGAGGCTCGCTGCAGTGTGCTAGCGTGAGGCTTGCTGAAGTTTGCTTGCATGAGGCTCGCTGAAGAGTGCTTGCGTGAGGCTCGCTGCAGTGTACTTGCGTGAGGCTCGCTGAAGTGTGCTTGCGTGAGGTTCGCTGAAGTGTGCTTGCGTGAGGCTCGATGCAGTGTCAGGAGTCCAAGCCCACGGTGTGTCCTTCTTCAGCAGTAGATGAAGTGGTGCAGTGCTGGAGGCATATTGTGGAAGGAAACAGAGATAGTAGGTGGCCATGCCCAGGAAGGATGCTAGTTGAGAAACTGACTGAGGATCAGGAAGGTTCAGAATGGCCTCCTGTGGCAATGTGCCCCGCCCCTGTGTGCATCTGTGTGTTAAGTGTTGTATGTTGCGTGTGTTAATGTTGGTGTATAGAGATTGGTACACGGGATATAAACGGATCTGTGTTTCACGTGTATTTAAAAATGTAAATTTGTATTTAGGCACAAGGAGGGCACAAATCACTTCACGTGCTGGTTAAATGTAATATGTGAGCACGGGGTTGCATGTAATTCATTCACGTGCTGGGATTCAAGCGAATAATTAATTGGTGATTGAATCCCAGCACAACAGTATATATAGACACATTTTCATTCACTCGGGGTTGGGTGTTCATGAGTGGAGAACGGGTGAGAGAGAGAAGAGAAAGAAATTAAGAAAAAGAAAGAAAGATCGTAACGTTTGTTTTTGCTTTACTCACCGTGTTTGTTCATCCCTGTTTGTAAGTGTGTGTTCGTTTTTGTTTGTCTTTATTTTGTCGTGAAGTGCCGTGTCCTGTGTTTTGTTTGTACAACCTTTTTATTTTCTGTTCTGTTTATTAAATGCTGAGCGAAACCATTCGCTCAGCTCCACCAAACCACACCTCTGTCGTTTTATTTCCTGCTTCTGGTCTGACACCACTCACTCCGGCCGTCTTTGTGACACCTCCACATGAGACAAGATCGGTGTGATGCCCTGACCGGAGAGATTGTACCCCACAAACAACCTCTGGAACCCCAAACACACATTTCTCCACATTAAGCCCGACATGATGCAGGGACAGCTGGTGAAAAACTTGCTTCAAAACAGGTGTCATGCTGACGCTGGGCAGCACCGTGCACCACAATGTCATCCAGGTAGATGGAGACACCCGGGATCCCCGCCAACAGGAAGGTCATCATTTTTTGGAAGCAGCTGGGCGCAGAGCAGAGACCGAAAGGCATGCGTTTGTACTGAAAGAACCCCATATGGGTGACGAATGCTGTGAGGTCCCTGGTTGTGGCTGCCTGGGGCACCGAGAGAGAGAGAGAGATCTCCACTGCAGATCCCCTGACCTCTTGGGGAGCGGCAGTTTATAGAAGCTTCGCCAGGCAGGTCTCACGCTCTCCTCCACAGTGAGACGCTCTCTCCACGGGGTGTCAGGGAGAGATTGCAGCTGTGGATAATGTTCTACTTTTACACAGACTTCATACAGCTGCTTTTTATCCACTGTGGAGAGAGAGCGACTAGACAGGCTGTTAAGGTTCAGTAGGTGGCCTGGTTTATCAGGATCCTGAGTTACAGAAGGGGACACTGTTGGAAAACATGGAACAAGTATTGAATAGCAGTTTGCTACGCATGAGGAATGACGGCTGTATTCATGTTATTTTTCTGAAAAGTGATTTAACATTGGATAGAAAAAACTGTTAGTTCCAAAAATGCAAGCACTGCTGTGATAGATGAAGGCTGCAATATGGTAGAGAAGTTAAGATTATTTTGTGTCAAAGCAAATGGCTGGCCAGCAGCACACGGCTGTACAAACAAGTCCTTTGATCTCCAGCCCTGACATGAAAGAAGCTTGCCCTTCGGGGAATCCACTGGGGTATAAAACTAGTTAACAGGTTTTTGCTTAGAAAATACAGCTGGTTTATGACGGGGTCATAAAGCTAGTTTTCAAGGGGACCGAAGAGCCAGGCTCTAAGACTTCAGAGAGATCCAAAAAGAGATAATACTGGGATCAAAGGGTCTTAGGCAAATCGGAGAGATAGGAACAAGGAAGATGACAAAAACCAGATGTATGGACCTTTGTGACACCAGGGTCTGAAGAAAGCACTGAGTTCAGAGATCTTCACACTAGATCACACACACACACACACACACACACACACTCACACAAAATGGAATATATGGCAACAGGATAATGAGTTGTACCTTTTCTATTGGTTAAGTGTCAGAGAAAGAGGAGGAGAGAGACACCTATGCAGAAGGGTATTTAATGTCATGCAACAATTGTAAGAACGAGTATTCTGTGTCCTGTACCTGGGACCAGGCTCCCTGCATATTTCAATAAACCTAACAACTGACTGAAGAAAAGGACTCTGTGCAGTTTCTTGAATCTACTTACTCACCATCCTCTTTTTTAAAGTTACATCAGACACTAAAAGAGAGGGGAAATTAGTGTCACTGTCTGGCCAACAATGCTCGAGAAATAACTGATTTATTCTCTCTATTGCTGCAAGAGGGAGGGACTCTCTCAAATCTGAAAGAAAACTTGTTAAGACTTACAAATCTGAAACCTTGTAACAAACTTACCTAGTGTGCAATAACCAAACACTTTGGCCATAAGTGTATACTAGCACCAAGCATAAAACATTCAATACTACAGTCCCAGCAGGTAAATCAGTACAGCAAAAAACAAGGATTTCACGAGAACCAAGGGAGTAAATTTTAAACAGGATAGGTTTATTATGTCTATTTGTATATAGTAATAAGCACAAGAGTAGCCTGGAGTAATCAGAACAGTAAGTCTTAAGTAAGATCAGAAATCTGGCAAATATCAACCCTGACTCAAAGGTAAGCAAACCAAACATCCAGGTTGGTAGAACAATTGGAGCACACCAACACTGCAATGCTAATCACATAAAAATGCAATTGGAAAAGACAAACACCCATTATATATATACATACACATTATATATATATATATATCCACATATAATGTTACACGAACAGGCCTTTGTACAGATAATCACAATACCAATGTATAGCAACACCATTAATAATCGGCCTCGCTGTTGGAACTGGAGTAAACAAAGAAGAAAGAGAGGGAAGGAGACAACAAAAAAAACAGGCAGGCCAACCAATAATCAGGCTGTTCATTCTATGGCCCACGCAGTTGCAATAATTATATCCCAGTGTATGAGTACTTAAGTTTCAGTCCCGGGCTTGATATTAAAACGCACCCAGAAAGTAACAAAACAAACAAAAACAAACCAATAAAGTTCTCAAAAAATAACCTAACAATCCAGCAATCCCAAAAGAACACTCTCCAAACAAAAACCCGAATGGCCATTCAAAAAATATTTGTAATCCAAACTGCAGCAAAAAAATAGAAAAGGATCGATCTCACCCGGTTATGATGAATCCGTGTGCAAGTCCTCCAGTTCATACAATGTTGGGAGTCGCCATTTGATTGAATATCTTCTCTCGTTCCGTTGTCCTGTAAAAGCAGTAAAGTATCAAAGTAAAGATATAAATCAAACCAACTGGATGAAAAATAGGACCCAACACGGAAGTATTGCCCAAACGAGCACTGAGCAGAGTGTGATAATAGCTGTTGCACTAGTATAAGTCGAACCCGCTATAGAACCCGGTAAAAACCAAAACATGGTTGTTTGACCTAACACCTACTAGAAACATGCTATACACAGACTAACTCGTTTTTTCTGCCGTTTGAACAGGTTGCCTGTAAGTTCTTTCTCTGTATCTCTAATAACTCCGTATTTCTTTCTCTCTCTTCTCTCTCCCAACAGACTTTCAAAAACACTTTTTTATACCCTATTGGTCCAACACTTAAGCAAAGGAAGCTCCACCCCCAATTACCGAAAACAGTAATGGACAAAATACCTAAAACTAATTAGTCTAGGACCATAGCGTTTTAACTCAAATATACACAAATGTACCCAGCACACGAAATAAAACCATAATTGCCCCACGAGTTTATTTTTAAACCAGGCACGGATATAGATTATAAATACACGTATGTATGGCGAAATATTAAGGAGCTAATTAAAAACGCTGTAATGAAATAACGAGGATTGCCTGGCCAGGCTTACTGGCATTCACTTAAGAATGTGCAGGTGCTACGTTTCTTGCAGCACATTGTGAAAACAATTAAAATCACTAAAATTCCTAGAAATCTTTAAAAGTTGCCAAGCACTGAAAACACTCCTATAAAACCGAGGGAGCAGAGACAGATCCAAACTTGGTGTATGCAAAACAAACAAGAGACTATCGTACCCGAGTCTCCCCATGCACTGCAGGATAGCTGCTGCAAACAGCATCCAGGGCAGGGGGGGGTGGGTCAGGGGGGTACAGGAACCTCTGGGCGACCTGCAGACGAAACATTGCAATCCTGCTGCTAATGTCAATGAGACCCTGCCCCCCTTCCTGTACGGGCAGGTACAGAATCCCCTTCCTTACCCAGTGCATCCCATGCCAGAAGAACTGCAGCAGCATTTTCTGTATTTCTTTAATAAGCACGGGTGGGGGATCGAGACACGTTAATTTGTGCCACAGCATGGAGGTTACCAGGTTATTAATTACTATAACCTTTCCTCTGAATGACAGCTGTGGCAGGAGCCAGTGCCAGGCTTGTAACCGACCCCTCACCTTCTCTAACAGTCCCTCCCAATTTCTTTGGAGATCCCTCTCCTCGCCCAGGAAAACCCCCAGGATCTTAGGGCCTGAGTGGCTCCACTGTAGCCCTACCGGGAGGTCAGGGGGGCGAGCGTCATCCCAAGACCCCACCAAATAGGCACTACTTTTATTCCAGTTAATCTTAGCAGAGGAGACAAAACAAAAATACAAATTATAATAAATAGGGGCGGGACACTCCGCCACACAGTCACACAGAATCTCCACATCCTGCCTACTGGACACAAACACTGTCAGGTCATCTGCATAGGCAGAGACCTTGACAGCCTGGGAAGGGTTGGCGGGAATCAGGATGCCAGACAGCCCTACCTGATACCTCTCTGTACTGGAATGGGTTCACTCAGGCCACCATTAATCTTCAGTACACTGAAAACACGACAGTACAACAACTGAACAAACTCTATGAAGTGCGGACCGATCCCTAAGGCCTCTAACACCTTAAACAAATACTGGTGATCGACCCGGTCAAAAGCTTTCTCCTGGTCCAAGGAAATCAGACCGGATTTAAAGCTGAAAAGCTTGGAGGCTGCCAAAAGGTCTCGAATTAAGTAAATATTGTCAAAAATTGACCTGCCAGAAACACAATAAGTTTGATCTGACTGGACCGCTGACTCCATGATTTTCTTCAAACGGTTCCCCAGGGCTTTCGACAGGATCTTATAATCAAGACAGAGGATGGACACTGGTCTCCAGTTCTTCAAGTCACTCAGATCTCCTTTCTTGGGGAGCAGGGTGATCACCGCCCGCCGACAGCTCAGAGGCAGCAACCCCTCCTTGATGCTCTCCAGCAGCACCATGTACAGCTCCCACCCCAGCAAGGCCCAGAATTCTTTGTAAAATTCCACAGTGATCCCATCTAGTCCCGGCGCTCTACCGTTTTTTATTTGCTGCATTGCATCAGTGAGCTCATTAAATGTAAGCAGGGGTTCCAGGTCTGCTGCCTCCTCCTGTGGAATCTGTGGGAGATCATGCAGGAACAGCTTGATCTCTTGTGCGTTTCTCTCAGCTTCCGCTGCGAATAAGTTTTTATAAAAAACTGTAGCAAACCTACAGATCTCCACTGGGTCCTCCATCACCTGACCTGCAGGGGTTTTCAAACAGTGAATCACCCTGCTCTTTGCTGCTTTCTTCTCCAAACCAAAGAAGAACTTTGTTGGCTTGTCCACCTCTGTCAAACCCTGGAACCATGCGCGGACCAGTGCCCCTTGTACCTTCATGTCCAGTAGGTCAACCAATGACTGTTTTTTATATTTCAGGTCCTCTAACAGCCTGCTATTTGGTCGAGATTCCAGATCTTTATAAAGCCCCAGAATCTCCACCTCCAGCTTTTCCATAGAGTCATTCAAGCTGCCTGTAGCATTCTCAGTGTACTACAGACAAAAGATCTTTATTTGGATCTTGCCTATGTCCCACCACTGCCTCAGGGATTTAAAACAAGATTTTCTTTTTTTCCACTCAGTCCAGAAATATTTAAAACAATCTTTAAAATACCCATCCTGTAATAATCTATTATTAAAGTGCCAATAGGCACTATGCATTTTTACAGAAGGAAGAAATAAGGACAATGTAATGAGGCAATGGTAGGACAGGCCACTGGGGGAGAAAAAACAGCCTTTAATCAAATTTAAATGCTGTCTGGAAGTATAAAATCTATCCAGCCTGGCCATTGAAATTAGATTAGGGCCAGGTTTTAACCAGGTATACTGTCTAGCAGTACTATTTGCATTCCTCCAGACATCTACCAAATTGTATGATTCAATGATGTGAAGAAGCTGTTTAGCTGATTGTGGACTGGGCTCCAAATTGTTCCTATCTACTTTATAGTCCACAGTGCAATTCCAATCACCCCCAATAATCACAATCTCTTGTGCCCCACAGCCTGCCAGCATTTTATCAAGAACAGTAAACATATCACTCCTGTCCTGAACAATATTAGGAGCATATATATTAATAAATATAAAAGTGTTATTTTTAAAATTGGCCTCCACCATTAAAATTCTGCCTCTAAAAACATCAATTACTTTAAAATAATCAGGTTTAAAAAATTCCGAAAATAAATTCGCTACCCCTGCACTTAAATTAGACCCATGGCTAAAACAAATTCCTCCCTTCCATTCTTTCCTCCATTCAATTTCATTAGAAATATCAGAATGCGTCTCTTGTAAGAAACTAAGTTAGTTTTTTCTGTTCAATAAACTTAGACTGCCTCTCTTTTATTTAAACCACGAACACCATTTACATTGAGACTACCTATTTTTAAAGAGTTCATGAAAGCAAAAGGGGAGAGAGAAACAAGAACAAAACATACAGTAGATAAAAACAATACAACAGAGAAAAAGGGGGGTTTCAAAAAACTAAACATGGTACTTATTTTAAAACACTACGGACAGTACTTAACCATTTCTTTAGTCTGTAACATTCAGCTTCACTAAACTCAGCTAACCCGGCATTCTGTAATATCAGCCTGCCCATCGATTCAAACTGCTTCAAATCAGGAAAAAAATCCTCAATGACAATTTTTCTTTTTCCTTTAGTTTCAGTTAGAAAAGCTTTTATGCTTTGAGCGCTATATAATCTGCTATCATCAACTTGCGAATCATCAGTAAAATCCCCTTCCCCTGCACTGTCAGAGTCTATCTCACCAGCTGCGGAACTCAACAGAGAGTCCTTGTGAGAGACCTGCAAGCTCGCCGGCCGAGGAGACTGTGCTTCAATGCAGACAGACTCCTCCGCCTGGGCAGGAGCCTGCGACAACAGAGCACCGAGATCCACTGCGGCCCCATTCGTCTCAGCTCTTTGCTTATCTATGCCGACCAGCGCTTTTTTCTTTTGCACTGTCAAATTTTCTGATGAATTTAACGTTCTTTTCTTTTTCCTAGTTTTTGGCATCTTAAACCCCTCCTGATCTTCATCTATATTCATCACATTTACAGCGGGGGTTTTCACTGCAGTCTCCCCCGCTGTCTCACTAATAACTAACTTTTCCGCCAGAGTCGCCCCGCTGTTACCAGTAGGAGCACCTTGCAACCCAGATGTTCCCTCACCCGGGTCAACATTAATCACCACCTTTCCTTCACCTCCCTCATGGTGAGCATCTTCTGTGTTCTCCAACCCTGTCTGCTGCCTGTCCGCCCCACCCTCCTCTCTGCTGCGGGCTCCAGCCTCCCCTTTCTTGCAGTTCCTCCTTATATGTCCCTCCTTATATGACAGTTAAAGCAGCGCATATAATCCGAACAAGCAAAAAACATATAGTCTATGCCTTCAATTTTAAACTTCATTGCAAGGTTTAAATCATTTTCTAAATCATTTAGAATCATAAAAACCTGTCTACGGAAAGACATGACGTGCTTTAACTCCGGAACGCTGGAGCCGAGCGGGACTCTACGTACTGCCGACATGATTTTACCATACCGGCTTAGTTCATTAATCAGTAGTTCATTTTTTTAAAAAGGAGGCACATTTGAAATGGTTACTTTAACAACCGGAGAGGCAAGGGGAAGCACAGGCAGAAAACTGCCTTTCACAGTAACCCCTGTCTCCACAATATCATTAACAAGAGCTTCAGTCTTTAAAAACATCACAATACTCTTGTTCATTCTTGAGGCAGAGATGATATTCTCGAAACCTACCTCCTTTCCTACAGCCAAAGCACAGTCCTCTACCGAAACCTGCTCCTGCGACACAATCTTAAACACATTTCTTCTGGTCAAAGAATCATATGAAAAGCTGGGAGGTGATCTGCCTCCCAGCGAGGCCATAATGGCCCGAAAACAAAACAACTAAATAAAAATCAAAAACTTTAACAATAAACAAACACAACAAAGAAAAAAGAAAAAAATTAAATTTCATGCACAGCAAAACCATACACAAACTCAAACACTCCTGCCACCACTCACTCGCTCACCACAGACTCCCAGGATGCAACACGAGAGAGAGAGAGAGAGAGGGGTGGGTGACAAATGCTGCGAGGTCCCTGCTGGTTGATGCCTGGGGCACCTCGAGGTAGCCTTGGCGCACGTCAGGTTTGCTGAAGACTGTAGATCCATGGTGTGGCAGGGTGAGGAGCATGAACATGAAAAGGGTGCGAGGCATAATGTATTGTTTATTTTTAGAGCGGGCTACCCCTCCGCCCCTGTGCAATTTATAATTTTGTATTTGTTTTGTTGTATTATTATTATTATTATTATTATTATTATTATTATTTTATTTTGGCTCAGTGTGTTTTTGTTAAAATATTTTCTTTACTTCTTGTTTAAACAGCGCCACAGTACTTGCTTCTTTGTTTTTGTTCCTGCATTCTGTCCTGACGTCACCACTCGCTATCCTGTCACACATGGAAATGGGTAGCGAGTTCCTTAGCCATCGGCAGCGGGTATTTCTCTCGCAGAATGGCCTTGTTAACAGCACGCAGGTCAACACACAAACGCAGTTCCACATTCTTGCGTTCAATCGCTTAATTGGAAAACAGGGTGACGCATTGATGAGCTCAATAATGACTACGCCAATTTGAAGTTAATATAACTCCAAATAAGTAAAAGGTTCTTTAAAAATCAAGACAGCACAGTATGTAAAGAGAGGACAACAAGGTATAAAAACAAGAATTTTATTTAAACAAAATATCACAGCTTTTACCTATAGCAGCAGATTAGATAGCAACAACCTTTAAACTATAGCAGCAGATTATTAACCAAGAGCGATCCCATTAGACTCTAAGCACTAGGATATTTTAAAACTAAGTCATGTCACACCAACACTTCTAAATAAAAAGATAATTCACAGCACAATAACTCTTTTAAATAACAGCCTTCAAAACAAATAGTGGTTTCCACCAACACAATTCCAAACAATAAAACAAACCTTAAATAACACACTTTAAAAATAAAAACTAATAATCAGTGGTTTTCATAGAACAGAAAACGTCATGCAACCTAAAAATGCCTAATGCTTAAACACTCCAATAGCCACTATTTTAGTTAATACACAAGTTGATAAAGTGCAGGTGTGCAATCAACAGTTAACAGGCCTTTTATAACTATACATTGGAAACACATACACAATTATAGTTAGAATAATCAGGACAAAGACGCTACTATAAAAGTCTAAAACAACTAATAACACAGAAAAAGAGTTCATATGCAGCACTCAGATAATTACATCAAAATTCACAGGATCGTAATTACCAACTCAGAATACAGACAATGCACATTCTCTTTTGTAATCAACCCCATACAATTGCGACCGACGTCTAAGAGCACGGGGGATACTTGACTGAAACCACTCCAATATAGAGCAGACCAAACTATTCAATATGAAAAGTAGTAGTTTACCATTAACTTCTAGCGCTTCAGCCAATTCACAGCGCCTCAGTATTACACTTGCAAAGTTACAATCCTTACCAAACAGTAGTTCCCCGACCCGTGCTCTCAGCTCACAAATCTCTCAAACCCGGTCGCCCTCTCGCTGATTAACACCACCTGTTTTTATACAGCTGGCCCCATTACGAATTATCACTGCAATTACTATTGAGACCAGTAGTCTCCCTGGGGTTTAAAGGGACAGTGCAACAGTAAAAATAATAAAAACCACACAATAAAACTCAATCTTATTACATTCAAAAAAATAAACAATACATCCATTGCACATCCATTACACAAGACTGAATTTGTATTGTGTTTATCACTCAGACCAACATGTCTGTTTGCTCATTTATGACTGCCGTAAAACCGTTGCTGTCTGTTTATGATTACCATGGCGATGGTTCTCAAAGTAATAGCAGTTTGGAACCACTGCTGTAATGCAACACTAAACATAACACAGGCACTCTTGTACCTGACCACCCCTGCTGGCTTGTGCTGCTTGGGGTGGCATTTGTGTCCCATGTTACTCAGACTGCCTGCTTCCTTACTGGAATTCCTGAGTGGATAAGCATCCCCTCTTCCAAAACAGTCAATAGATTTTAATACAGAAGCCACCCCACAAGTGCAATGGCACTCCAGTCCTTATCCATGTATAATGCACAATGACTTTCTGCAATGATGGGTTTCTGCAATGGTGACTGTCCAGACAGGGAACACAATGAATGATGTACCAGTCTTGCCACTCTTGATTATCTATTCAAGTTAAGACCATGGTTTAAAATCCCCCTGCCCCCATTGTAGAGCCAGTGTTGTTCGACCCTGGGGTTCTATTTGTGCCCTGTATCAGTATTGCTAATTCTGTAGAAACCAACTTGCTAATCACATGACCTGTACTGGAACCCTGTTGCCATGGAAACATTCAAATATTTCTGCTTTGCATATACACTAACAACAGGAGTGTGCTTCTGCCCAGCTAATCAAATCAGATGTTTTAACTACTGCAATGTGAGCAGATCAGTAAAGAAAAGAAAAAAAACAAAACCAGAGCAAAGTATATTTGCGGCTTGGTTATATAAACACAGCATGATTGCTGCACTTCATATATTTATACAAACACAGCATGATCGCTGCACTTCATATATTTATATAAACACAGCCTGATCGTTGCACTTCATATATTTTCATTAGTTTGAAACTTTGCAACTCCAATCAGCTCCCCACTCCCCCATGCTGGTCTGCAGGTGTGAGAGTCACTCAAGGCTCTCTGTGCTGGACACAGTGTTCTTTCAGGTGTGAGAGTCACTCAAGGCTCTCTGTGCTGGACACAGTGTGCTTTCTTTCTCTCTTTCTTTCTCTCTTTCTTTCTTTCTTTCTTTCTAACTTTTAGACTGTTAAAAAAGCAAAACATACCAATTATTATTATTATTATTATTATTGAGATGTATTGCTTTTCTTTGTTTTTTTGTTGTTATTATTGTTTTACTGCAATTCATTGCATTCATATATATTTTTTTCTTATAACCTGCCTGTGGCAGAGAATGAGCCCTGCCTGTAAATACTGTCCGTGTTTGTATGTGCTTTGGTGGTGGTTGGCAGGGACGGGGTTGATTCCTGTCCCTGCCAAAAACATGTGAGAATGTGGCTGTTTCCAATTGGAATAGCTGGTGCTAATTGGGAACAGCCACATCCTATACAAAGAGAATCCAAAGCTCCATTAGAGAGGGACTGCCAGGGAGCTGGATCAACGGGAAGGGGCAGTGTTTGAACCACCTGTAATGTCACACAGATGGTTGTGTGGTGACGTCAGGCCAGATGCAGGAACATAAACAGACAAGTCAGTACTGCAGCGCCGTGTTTATTTAAACACAAAAACAAAATAAAAGGTTGTAACAAAAACAATGCTTACAGAGTATAAATAATAATAATAAAAAAAGTAATCTTAACACAAAGTAATCTTAACTAAACAATCACGGGTTTAGAGCTTCCACACTCGTAACAATATTTTAACTTTCGTTGTGCTTTCCTTCTACCGTCTCCGTCTCCAACTCCGACTCCCTCTCCAGCTCCCTCGCACGCACGCACGCACGCAGAGACATCGGCAGGCTTTTATACAGGTGACCATCTTCTGATTAGCAACAATTAATCAATTAATTAACTTGGGAGATGGTCACCTTCTGCACGAGGTTTTTGTGTGGATGGGGCTTCCCCATCCACGCTGCTAAACATTAACATATGACTTTGCCATCCTATAAATAAATATACATACAAAATACACAGGGGCGGGAGTACACGGTGCTGAAATAAACACACATTTTCTAAAAATAATAAACAATACATTTTAAATCAAACAATAAAACACAGCACATTTAAACAGCCAGGCTTTGCCCTGCCCCCTTTTCATGTGTAGAGCTCCTCACCCTGTCAGAGAGCTGTTCTTTTATACACAGAAAGAAGTGAAGACGACCCTGCTTGTGGCACACGCTCCCTCGTTTGTCACACAGCCCTATTCTGTTTAAGTCTCTTTTGATGGGTTAAATGCTGGGGTAATTTGAGCAGAAATTATTCTACAAATACAAATAAACTGTAGAATTAAATTACATTCAATGTACCAGCATAGAAAGTACTTTACTTGATGGAATTGGCCTGGGTGTGCTTTGCTTTCAAATAGTTCAGCTAGAGAGGCATCTGCGGTGTACTTGCGTGAGGCTTGCTGCAGTGTGCTTGTGTGAGGTTCGCTGCAGTGTGTTTGCGTGAGGCTCGCTGCAGTGTGTTTGCGTGAGGCTTGCTGCAGTGTTCTTGCATGAGGCTCGCTGCAGTGGACTTGCGTGAGGCTCATTGCAGTGTACTTGTGTGAGGCTCGCTGAAGTGTGCTTGTGTGAGGCTCACTTAAGTGTGCTTGCGTGAGGCTAGCTGCAGTGTGCTAGTGTGATGCTTGCTGAAGTTTGCTTGCATGAGGCTTGCTGAAGTGTGTTTGCTTGAGGCTCGCTGAAGTGTGCTTGCGTGAGGCTCGCTGCAGTGTGCTAGCGTGAGGCTCGCTGCAGTGTACTTGCATGAGGCTCGCTGCAGTGTGCTTGCGTGAGGCTCGCTGAAGGGTGCTTGCGTGAGGCTTGCTGAAGTGTGCATGCGTGAGGCTCGCTGCAGTGTGTTTGTGTGAGGCTCGCTGAAGTGTGCTTGCATGAGGCAAGCAGAAGTGTACTTGCGTGAGGCTCGCTGCAGTGTGTTTGTGTGATGCTCGCTGAAGTGTGCTTGCGTGAGGCTCGCTGCAGTGTGCTAGCGTGAGGCTTGCTGAAGTTTGCTTGCATGAGGCTCGCTGAAGTGTGCTTGCTTGAGGCTCGCTGCAGTGTACTTGCGTGAGGTTTGCTGAAGTGTGCTTGCGTGAGGCTCGCTGAAGTGTGCTTGCGTGAGGCTCGCTGCAGTGTGCTTGCGTGAGGCTCGCTGAAGGGTGCTTGCGTGAGGCTCGCTGAAGTGTGCTTGCGTGAGGCTCTCTGCAGTGTGCTAGCGTGAGGCTCGCTGCAGTGTGTTTTTGTGAGGCTCGCTGAAGTGTGCTAGCGTGAGGCTTGCTGAAGTTTGCTTGCATGAGGCTCGCTGAAGTGTGCTTGCGTGAGGCTCGCTGCAGTGTGTTTGTGTGAGGCTCGCTGAAGTGTGCTTGCGTGAGGCTCGCTGCAGTGTGTATGCATGAGACTCGCTGCAGTGTGCTTGTGTGAGGCTCGCTGCGGTGTGTTTCCGTGAGGCACGCTGCAGTGTGTTTGCGTGAGGCTCGCTGCAGTGTAGTTCCGTGAGGCTTGCTGCAGTGTGTTTGCGTGAGGCTCGCAGCAGTGTACTTGCGTGAGGCTCGCTGCAGTGTGTTTGTGTGATGCTCGCTGAAGTGTGGTTGCGTGAGGTTCGCTGCAGTGTGCTAGCAAGAGGCTTGCTGAAGTTTGCTTGCATGAGGCTCGCTGAAGTGTGCTTGCGTGAGGCTCGCTGCAGTGTACTTGCGTGAGGTTCGCTGAAGTGTGCTTGCGTGAGGCTCGCTGAAGTTTGCTTGCGTGAGGCTCGCTGCAGTGTGCTAGCGTGAGGCTCGCTGCAGTGTGCTAGCGTGAGGCTCGCTGCAGTGTACTTGCGTGAGGCTCGCTGAAGTGTGCTTGCATGAGGCTCGCTGCAGTGTGCTTGCATAAGGCTCGCTGAAGTGTGCTTGCGTCAGGCTCGCTGCAGTGTGCTAGCGTGAGGCTTGCTGAAGTTTGCTTGCATGAGGCTAGCTGCAGTGTGCTAGCATGACGCTTTCTGCAGTGTGTTTGCGTGAGGCTCGCGGCAGTGTGTTTGCTTGAGGCTCGCTGAAGTGTGCTTGCGTGAGGCTCGCTGCAGTGTGCTAGCGTGAGGCTCGCTGCAGTGTACTTGCATGACGCTCACTGCAGTGTGCTTGCGTGAGGCTCGCTGAAGGGTGCTTGCGTGAGGCTCGCTGAAGTGTGTTTGTGTGAGGCTCGCTGAAGTGTGCTTGCGTGAGGCTCACTGCAGTATGCTAGCGTGAGGCTCGCTGCAGTGTGTTTGTGTGAGGCTCGCTGAAGTGTGCTTGCGTGAGGCTCGCTGCAGTGTGCTAGCGTGAGGCTCGCTGCAGTGTACTTGCGTGAGGCTCGCTGAAGTTTGCTTGAATGAGGCTCGCTGAAGTGTGCTTGCGTGAGGCTCGCTTCAGTGTACTTGAGTGAGGCTCGCTGAAGTTTGCTTTCGTGAGGCTCGCTGAAGTGTGTTTGCGTGAGGCTCGCTGTAGTGTGTATGCATGAGACTCGCTGCAGTGTGCTTGTGTGAGGCTCGCTGCAGTGTGCTAGCGTGAGGCTCGCTGCAGTGTGTTTGCGTGAGGCTCGCTGAAGTGTAGTTCCGTGAGGCTTGCTGCAGTGTGTTTGCGTGAGGCTCGCAGCAGTGTACTTGCGTGAGGCTCGCTGCAGTGTGTTTGTGTGATGCTCGCTGAAGTGTGCTTGCGTGAGGCTCGCTGCAGTGTGCTTGCGTGAGGCTCGCTGCAGTGTGCTAGCGTGAGGCTCGCTGCAGTGTACTTGCGTGAGGTTCGCTGAAGTGTGCTTGCGTGAGGCTCGCTGAAGTTTGCTTGCGTGAGACTCGCTGCAGTGTGCTAGCGTGAGGCTCGCTGCAGTGTGCTAGCGTGAGGCTCGCTGCAGTGTACTTGCGTGAGGCTCGCTGAAGTGTGCTTGCATGAGGCTCGCTGCAGTGTGCTTGCATGAGGCTCGATTAAGTGTGCTTGCGTCAGGCTCGCTTCAGTGTGCTAGCGTGAGGCTTGCTGAAGTTTGCTTGCATGAGGCTAGCTGCAGTGTGCTAGCATGACGCTTTCTGCAGTGTGTTTGCGTGAGGCTCGCGGCAGTGTGTTTGCTTGAGGCTCGCTGAAGTGTGCTTGCGTGAGGCTCGCTGCAGTGTGCTAGCGTGAGGCTCACTGCAGTGTACTTGCGTGAGGCTCGCTGAAGTGTGCTTGCATGAGGCTCGCTGCAGTGTGCTTGCATGAGGCTCGCTGAAGTGTGCTTGCGTCAGGCTCGCTGCAGTGTGCTAGCGTGAGGCTTGCTGAAGTTTGCTTGCATGAGGCTAGCTGCAGTGTGCTAGCATGACTCTTTCTGCAGTGTGTTTGCGTGAGGCTCGCGGCAGTGTGTTTGCTTGAGGCTCGCTGAAGTGTACTTGCGTGAGGCTCGCTGCAGTGTGCTAGCGTGAGGCTCGCTGCAGTGTACTTGCATGACGCTCACTGCAGTGTGCTTGCGTGAGGCTCGCTGAAGGGTGCTTGCGTGAGGCTCGCTGAAGTGTGTTTGTGTGAGGCTCGCTGAAGTGTGCTTGCGTGAGGCTCGCTGCAGTGTGCTAGCGTGAGGCTCGCTGCAGTGTGTTTGTGTGAGGCTCGCTGAAGTGTGCTTGCGTGAGGCTCGCTGCAGTGTGCTAGCATGAGGCTCGCTGCAGTGTACTTGCGTGAGGCTCGCTGAAGTTTGCTTGAATGAGGCTCGCTGAAGTGTGCTTGCGTGAGGCTCGCTTCAGTGTACTTGAGTGAGGCTCGCTGAAGTTTGCTTTCGTGAGGCTCGCTGAAGTGTGCTTGCGTGAGGCTCGCTGTAGTGTGTATGCATGAGACTCGCTGCAGTGTGCTTGTGTGAGGCTCGCTGCAGTGTGTTTGCGTGAGGCTCGCTGAAGTGTAGTTCCGTGAGGCTTGCTGCAGTGTGTTTGCGTGAGGCTCGCAGCAGTGTACTTGCGTGAGGCTCGCTGCAGTGTGTTTGTGTGATGCTCGCTGAAGTGTGCTTGCGTGAGGCTCGCTGCAGTGTGCTTGCGTGAGGCTCGCTGCAGTGTGCTAGCGTGAGGCTCGCTGCAGTGTACGTGCGTGAGGTTCGCTGAAGTGTGCTTGTGTGAGGCTCACTGAAGTTTGCTTGCGTGAGGCTCGCTGCAGTGTGCTAGCGTGAGGCTCGCTGCAGTGTGCTAGCGTGAGGCTCGCTGCAGTGTACTTGCGTGAGGCTCGCTGAAGTGTGCTTGCATGAGGCTCGCTGCAGTGTGCTTACATGAGGCTCGCTGAAGTGTGCTTGCGTCAGGCTCGCTTCAGTGTGCTAGCGTGAGGCTTGCTGAAGTTTGCTTGCATGAGGCTAGCTGCAGTGTGCTAGCATGACGCTTTCTGCAGTGTGTTTGCGTGAGGCTCGCGGCAGTGTGTTTGCTTGAGGCTCGCTGAAGTGTGCTTGCGTGAGGCTCGCTGCAGTGTGCTAGCGTGAGTCTCGCTGCAGTGTACTTGCATGACGCTCACTGCAGTGTGCTTGCGTGAGGCTCGCTGAAGGGTGCTTGCGTGAGGCTCGCTGAAGTGTGTTTGTGTGAGGCTCGCTGAAGTGTGCTTGCGTGAGGCTCGCTGCAGTGTGCTAGCGTGAGGCTCGCTGCAGTGTGTTTGTGTGAGGCTCGCTGGAGTGTGCTTGCGTGAGGCTCGCTGCAGTGTGCTAGCGTGAGGCTCGCTGCAGTGTACTTGCGTGAGGCTCGCTGAAGTTTGCTTGAATGAGGCTCGCTGAAGTGTGCTTGCGTGAGGTTCGCTTCAGTGTACTTGCGTGAGGCTCGCTGAAGTTTGCTTGAATGAGGCTCGCTGAAGTGTGCTTGCGTGAGGCTCGCTGTAGTGTGTATGCATGAGACTCGCTGCAGTGTGCTTGTGTGAGGCTCGCTGCAGTGTGCTAGCGTGAGGCTCGCTGCATTGTGTTTGCGTGAGGCTCGCTGCAGTGTGTTTGTGTGAGGCTCGCTGAAGTGTAGTTCCGTGAGGCTTGCTGCAGTGTGTTTGCGTGAGGCTCGCAGCAGTGTACTTGCGTGAGGCTCGCTGCAGTGTGTTTGTGTGATGCTCGCTGAAGTGTGCTTGCGTGAGGCTCGCTGCAGTGTGCTTGCGTGAGGCTCGCTGCAGTGTGCTAGCGTGAGGCTCGCTGCAGTGTACTTGCGTTAGGTTCGCTGAAGTGTGCTTGCGTGAGGCTCGCTGAAGTTTGCTTGCATGAGGCTCGCTGCAGTGTGCTAGCGTGAGGCTCGCTGCAGTGTGCTAGCGTGAGGCTCGCTGCAGTGTACTTGCGTGAGGCTCGCTGAAGTCTGCTTGCATGAGGCTCGCTGCAGTGTGCTTGCATGAGGCTCGCTGAAGTGTGCTTGCGTCAGGCTCGCTTCAGTGTGCTAGCGTGAGGCTTGCTGAAGTTTGCTTGCATGAGGCTAGCTGCAGTGTGCTAGCATGACGCTTTCTGCAGTGTGTTTGCGTGAGGCTCGCGGCAGTGTGTTTGCTTGAGGCTCGCTGAAGTGTGCTTGCGTGAGGCTCGCTGCAGTGTGCTAGCGTGAGGCTCGCTGCAGTGTACTTGCATGACGCTCACTGCAGTGTGCTTGCGTGAGGCTCGCTGAATGGTGCTTGCGTGAGGCTCGCTGAAGTGTGTTTGTGTGAGGCTCGCTGAAGTGTGCTTGCGTGAGGCTCACTGCAGTGTACTTGCGTGAGGCTCGCTGCAGTGTGTTTGTGTGAGGCTCGCTGAAGTGTGCTTGCGTGAGGCTCGCTGCAGTGTGCTAGCGTGAGGCTCGCTGCAGTGTGTTTGTGTGAGGCTCGCTGAAGTGTGCTTGCGTGAGGCTCGCTGCAGTGTGCTAGCGTGAGGCTCGCTGCAGTGTACTTGCGTGAGGCTCGCTGAAGTTTGCTTGAATGAGGCTCGCTGAAGTGTGCTTGCGTGAGGCTCGCTTCAGTGTACTTGAGTGAGGCTCGCTGAAGTTTGCTTTCGTGAGGCTCGCTGAAGTGTGCTTGCGTGAGGCTCGCTGTAGTGTGTATGCATGAGACTCGCTGCAGTGTGCTTGTGTGAGGCTCGCTGCAGTGTGCTAGCGTGAGGCTCGCTGCATTGTGTTTGCGTGAGGCTCGCTGCAGTGTGTTTGCGTGAGGCTCGCTGAAGTGTAGTTCCGTGAGGCTTGCTGCAGTGTGTTAGCGTGAGGCTCGCAGCAGTGTACTTGCGTGAGGCTCGCTGCAGTGTGTTTGTGTGATGCTCGCTGAAGTGTGCTTGCGTGAGGCTCGCTGCAGAGTGCTTGCGTGAGGCTCACTGCAGTGTGCTAGCGTGAGTCTCGCTGAAGTGTGCTTGCATGAGGCTCGCTGCAGTGTGCTTGCATGAGGCTCGCTGAAGTTTGCTTGCATGAGGCTAGCTGCAGTGTGCTAGCATGACGCTTTCTGCAGTGTGTTTGCGTGAGGCTCGCGGCAGTGTGTTTGCTTGAGGCTCGCGGCAGTGTGTTTGCTTGAGGCTCCCTGAAGTTTGCTTGCGTGAGGCTCCCTGAAGTTTGCTTGCGTGAGGCTCGCTACAGTGTGCTAGCGTGAGGCTCGCTGCAGTGTGCTAGCGTGAGGCTCGCTGAAGTGTGCTTGCATGAGGCTCGCTGCAGTGTGCTTGCATGAGGCTCGCTGAAGTTTGCTTGCATGAGGCTAGCTGCAGTGTGCTAGCATGACGCTTTCTGCAGTGTGTTTGCGTGAGGCTCGCGGCAGTGTGTTTGCTTGAGGCTCGCTGAAGTGTGCTTGCGTGAGGCTCGCTGCAGTGTGCTAGCGTGAGGCTCGCTGCAGTGTACTTGCATGACGCTCGCTGCAGTGTGCTTGCGTGAGGCTCGCTGAATGGTGCTTGTGTGAGGCTCGCTGAAGTGTGTTTGTGTGAGGCACACTGAAGTGTGCTTGCGTGAGGCTCACTGCAGTGTACTTGCGTGAGGCTCGCTGCAGTGTGTTTGTGTGAGGCTCGCTGAAGTGTGCTTGCGTGAGGCTCGCTGCAGTGTGCTAGCGTGAGGCTCGCTGCAGTGTACTTGCGTGAGGCTCGCTGAAGTTTGCTTGAATGAGGCTCGCTGAAGTGTGCTTGCGTGAGGCTCGCTTCAGTGTGCTAGCGTGAGGCTCGCTGCAGTGTACTTGCATGACGCTCGCTGCAGTGTGCTTGCGTGAGGCTCGCTGTAGTGTGTATGCATGAGACTCGCTGCAGTGTGTTTGTGTGAGGCACGCTGAAGTGTGCTTGCGTGAGGCTCACTGCAGTGTACTTGCGTGAGGCTCGCTGCAGTGTGTTTGTGTGAGGCTCGCTGAAGTGTGCTTGCGTGAGGCTCGCTGCAGTGTGCTAGCGTGAGGCTCGCTGCAGTGTGTTTGTGTGAGGCTCGCTGAAGTGTGCTTGCGTGAGGCTCGCTGCAGTGTGCTAGCGTGAGGCTCGCTGCAGTGTACTTGCGTGAGGCTCGCTGAAGTTTGCTTGAATGAGGCTCGCTGAAGTGTGCTTGCGTGAGGCTCGCTTCAGTGTACTTGAGTGAGGCTCGCTGAAGTTTGCTTTCGTGAGGCTCGCTGAAGTGTGCTTGCGTGAGGCTCGCTGTAGTGTGTATGCATGAGACTCGCTGAAGTGTACTTGCGTGAGGCTCGCTGTAGTGTGTATGCATGAGACTCGCTGCAGTGTGCTTGTGTGAGGCTCGCTGCAGTGTGCTAGCGTGAGGCTCGCTGCATTGTGTTTGCGTGAGGCTCGCTGCAGTGTGTTTGTGTGATGCTCGCTGAAGTGTGCTTGCGTGAGGCTCGCTGCAGTGTGCTTGCGTGAGGCTCGCTGCAGTGTGCTAGCGTGAGGCTCGCTGCAGTGTACTTGCGTGATGTTCGCTGAAGTGTGCTTGCGTGAGGCTCGCTGCAGTGTGCTAGCGTGAGGCTCGCTGCAGTGTACTTGCATGACGCTCACTGCAGTGTGCTTGCGTGAGGCTCGCTGAATGGTGCTTGCGTGAGGCTCGCTGAAGTGTGTTTGTGTGAGGCTCGCTGAAGTGTGATTGCGTGAGGCTCACTGCAGTGTACTTGCGTGAGGCTCGCTGCAGTGTGTTTGTGTGAGGCTCGCTGAAGTGTGCTTGCGTGAGGCTCGCTGCAGTGTGCTAGCGTGAGGCTCGCTGCAGTGTGTTTGTGTGAGGCTCGCTGAAGTGTGCTTGCGTGAGGCTCGCTGCAGTGTGCTAGCTTGAGGCTCGCTGCAGTGTACTTGCGTGAGGCTCGCTGAAGTTTGCTTGAATGAGGCTCGCTGAAGTGTGCTTGCGTGAGGCTCGCTTCAGTGTACTTGAGTGAGGCTCGCTGAAGTTTGCTTTCGTGAGGCTCGCTGAAGTGTGTTTGTGTGATGCTCGCTGAAGTGTGCTTGCGTGAGGCTCGCTGCAGTGTGCTTGCGTGAGGCTCGCTGCAGTGTGCTAGCGTGAGGCTCGCTGCAGTGTACTTGCGTGAGGCTCGCTGAAGTGTGCTTGCATGAGGCTCGCTGCAGTGTGCTTGCATGAGGCTCGCTGAAGTGTGCTTGCGTCAGGCTCGCTGCAGTGTGCTAGCGTGAGGCTTGCTGAAGTTTGCTTGCATGAGGCTAGCTGCAGTGTGCTAGCATGACGCTTTCTGCAGTGTGTTTGCGTGAGGCTCGCGGCAGTGTGTTTGCTTGAGGCTCGCTGAAGTGTGCTTGCGTGAGGCTCGCTGAAGTGTGCTTGCGTGAGGCTCGCTGCAGTGTACTTGCATGACGCTCGCTGCAGTGTGCTTGCGTGAGGCTCGCTGAATGATGCTTGCGTGAGGCTCGCTGAAGTGTGTTTGTGTGAGGCACGCTGAAGTGTGCTTGCGTGAGGCTCACTGCAGTGTACTTGCGTTAGGCTCGCTGCAGTGTGTTTGTGTGAGGCTCGCTGAAGTGTGCTTGCGTGAGGCTCGCTGCAGTGTGCTTGCGTGAGGCTCGCTGCAGTGTGTTTGTGTGAGGCTCGCTGAAGTGTGCTTGCGTGAGGCTCGCTGCAGTGTGCTAGCGTGAGGCTCGCTGCAGTGTACTTGCGTGAGGCTCGCTGAAGTTTGCTTGAATGAGGCTCGCTGAAGTGTGCTTGCGTGAGGCTCGCTTCAGTGTACTTGAGTTAGGCTCGCTGAAGTTTGCTTTCGTGAGGCTCGCTGAAGTGTGCTTGCGTGAGGTTCGCTGTAGTGTGTATGCATGAGACTCGCTGCAGTGTGCTTGTGTGAGGCTCGCTGCAGTGTGCTAGCGTGAGGCTCGCTGCATTGTGTTTGCGTGAGGCTCGCTGCAGTGTGCTTGCGTGAGGCTCGCTGAAGTGTGATTGTGTGAGGCTCACTGCAGTGTACTTGTGTGAGGCTCGCTGAAGTGTACTTGCGTGAGGCTCGCTGAAGTTTGCTTGAATGAGGCTCGCTGAAGTGTGCTTGCGTGAGGCTCGCTTCAGTGTACTTGAGTTAGGCTCGCTGAAGTTTGCTTTCGTGAGGCTCGCTGAAGTGTGCTTGCGTGAGGTTCGCTGTAGTGTGTATGCATGAGACTCGCTGCAGTGTGCTTGTGTGAGGCTCGCTGCAGTGTGCTAGCGTGAGGCTCGCTGCATTGTGTTTGCGTGAGGCTCGCTGCAGTGTGCTTGCGTGAGGCTCGCTGAAGTGTGATTGTGTGAGGCTCACTGCAGTGTACTTGTGTGAGGCTCGCTGAAGTGTGCTTGCATGAGGCTAGCTGCAGTGTGCTAGCGTGACGCTTGCTGAAGTTTGCTTGCATGAGGCTAGCTGCAGTGTGCTAGCGTGACGCTTGCTGAAGTTTGCTTGAATGAGGCTCCCTGCAGTGTGTTTGCTTGAGGCTCACTGCAGTGTGTTTGCGTTAGGCTCCCTGAAGTGTGCTTGCGTGAGGCTCGCTGCAGTGTGCTAGCGTGAGGCTTGCTGAAATTTGCTTGCATGAGGCTCGCTGCAGTGTGCTAGTGTGAATCTCGCTGCAGTGTACTTGTGTGAGGCTCACTGAAGTGTGCTTGCTTGAGGCTCCCTGCAGTGTGTTTGCTTGAGTCTCACTGCAGTGTGCTTGCGTGAGGCTAGCTGCAGCGTGCTAGCGTGACGCTTGCTGAAGTTTGCTTGCATGAGGCTCGCTGAAGTGTGCTTGCGTGAGGCTCGCTGAAGTGTGCTTGCGTGAGGCTTGCTGCAGTGTGTTTGCGTGAGGCTCGCTGCAGTGTGTTTGCGTGAGGCTCGCTGCAGTGTACTTGCGTGAGGCTCGCTGCATTGTACATGCGTGTGGCTTGCTGAAGTGTGCTTGCGTGAGGCTCACTGCAGTGTACTTGCATGAGGCTCGCTGAAGTGTACTTGCGTGAGGCTCCCTGCAGTGTGTTTGCGTTAGGCTCCCTGAAGTGTGCTTGCGTGAGGCTCACTGCAGTGTACTTGTGTGAGGCTCGCTGAAGTGTGCTTGCATGAGGCTCCCTGCAGTGTGTTTGCGTGAGGCTCACTGCAGTGTGTTTGCGTTAGGCTCCCTGAAGTGTGCTTGCGTGAGGCTCGCTGCAGTGTGCTAGCGTGAGGCTTGCTGAAGTTTGCTTGCATGAGGCTCGCTGCAGTGTGCTAGTGTGAATCTCGCTGCAGTGTACTTGTGTGAGGCTCACTGAAGTGTGATTGCTTGAGGCTCCCTGCAGTGTGTTTGCGTGAGGCTCACTGCAGTGTGCTTGCGTGAGGCTAGCTGCAGTGTGCTAGCGTGACGCTTGCTGAAGTTTGCTTGAATGAGGCTCGCTGAAGTGTGCTTGCGTGAGGCTTGCTGCAGTGTGTTTGCGTGAGGCTCGCTGCAGTGTGCTAGTGTGAATCTCGCTGCAGTGTACTTGTGTGAGGCTCACTGAAGTGTGATTGCTTGAGGCTCCCTGCAGTGTGTTTGCGTGAGGCTCACTGCAGTGTCCTTGCGTGAGGCTAGCTGCAGTGTGCTAGCGTGACGCTTGCTGAAGTTTGCTTGCGTGAGGCTAGCTGCAGTGTGCTAGCGTGAGGCTCGCTGCAGTGTACTTGCGTGAGGCTCGCTGAAGTGTGCTTGCATGAGGCTCGCTGCAGTGTGCTTGCATGAGGCTCGCTGAAGTGTGCTTGCGTCAGGCTCGCTGCAGTGTGCTAGCGTGAGGCTTGCTGAAGTTTGCTTGCATGAGGCTAGCTGCAGTGTGCTAGCATGACGCTTTCTGCAGTGTGTTTGCGTGAGGCTCGCGGCAGTGTGTTTGCTTGAGGCTCGCTGAAGTGTGCTTGCGTGAGGCTCGCTGAAGTGTGCTTGCGTGAGGCTCGCTGCAGTGTACTTGCATGACGCTCGCTGCAGTGTGCTTGCGTGAGGCTCGCTGAATGGTGCTTGCGTGAGGCTCGCTGAAGTGTGTTTGTGTGAGGCACGCTGAAGTGTGCTTGCGTGAGGCTCACTGCAGTGTACTTGCGTTAGGCTCGCTGCAGTGTGTTTGTGTGAGGCTCGCTGAAGTGTGCTTGCGTGAGGCTCGCTGCAGTGTGCTAGCGTGAGGCTCGCTGCAGTGTGTTTGTGTGAGGCTCGCTGAAGTGTGCTTGCGTGAGGCTCGCTGCAGTGTGCTAGCGTGAGGCTCGCTGCAGTGTACTTGCATGAGGCTCGCTGAAGTTTGCTTGAATGAGGCTCGCTGAAGTGTGCTTGCGTGAGGCTCGCTTCAGTGTACTTGAGTGAGGCTCGCTGAAGTTTGCTTTCGTGAGGCTCGCTGAAGTGTGCTTGCGTGAGGCTCGCTGCATTGTGTATGCATGAGACTCGCTGCAGTGTGCTTGCGTGAGGCTCGCTGAAGTGTGATTGTGTGAGGCTCACTGCAGTGTACTTGTGTGAGGCTCGCTGAAGTGTGCTTGCATGAGGCTCCCTGCAGTGTGTTTGCGTGAGGCTCACTGCAGTGTGTTTGCGTTAGGCTCCCTGAAGTGTGCTTGCGTGAGGCTCGCTGCAGTGTGCTAGCGTGAGGCTTGCTGAAGTTTGCTTGCATGAGGCTCGCTGCAGTGTGCTAGTGTGAATCTCGCTGCAGTGTACTTGTGTGAGGCTCACTGAAGTGTGCTTGCTTGAGGCTCCCTGCAGTGTGTTTGCGTGAGGCTCACTGCAGTGTGCTTGCGTGAGGCTAGCTGCAGCGTGCTAGCGTGACGCTTGCTGAAGTTTGCTTGCATGAGGCTCGCTGAAGTGTGCTTGCGTGAGGCTCGCTGAAGTGTGCTTGCGTGAGGCTCGCTGCATTGTACATGCGTGTGGCTTGCTGAAGTGTGCTTGCGTGAGGCTCACTGCAGTGTACTTGCATGAGGCTCGCTGAAGTGTACTTGCGTGAGGCTCCCTGCAGTGTGTTTGCATGAGGCTTGCTGCAGTGTGTTTGCGTGAGGCTCGCTGCAGTGTGTTTGCGTGAGGCTCGCTGCAGTGTACTTGCGTGAGGCTCGCTGCATTGTACATGCGTGTGGCTTGCTGAAGTGTGCTTGCGTGAGGCTCACTGCAGTGTACTTGCATGAGGCTCGCTGAAGTGTACTTGCGTGAGGCTCCCTGCAGTGTGTTTGCATGAGGCTCGATGCAGTGTGCTTGCGTGAGGCTCGCTGAAGTGTGATTGCGTGAGGCTCGCTGAAGTGTGCTTGCGTGAGGCTCACTGCAGTGTACTTGTGTGAGGCTCGCTGAAGTGTGCTTGCATGAGGCTCCCTGCAGTGTGTTTGCGTGAGGCTCACTGCAGTGTGTTTGCTTTAGGCTCCCTGAAGTGTGCTTGCGTGAGGCTCGCTGCAGTGTGCTAGCGTGAGGCTTGCTGAAGTTTGCTTGCATGAGGCTCGCTGCAGTGTGCTAGTGTGAATCTCGCTGCAGTGTACTTGTGTGAGGCTCACTGAAGTGTGATTGCTTGAGGCTCCCTGCAGTGTGTTTGCGTGAGGCTCACTGTAGTGTGCTTGCGTGAGGCTAGCTACAGTGTGCTAGCGTGACGCTTGCTGAAGTTTGCTTGCATGAGGCTCGCTGAAGTGTGCTTGCGTGAGGCTTGCTGCAGTGTGTTTGCGTGAGGCTCGCTGAAGTGTAGTTCCGTGAGGCTTGCTGCAGTGTGTTTGCGTGAGGCTCGCAGCAGTGTACTTGCGTGAGGCTCGCTGCATTGTACATGCGTGTGGCTTGCTGAAGTGTGCTTGCGTGAGGCTCACTGCAGTGTACTTGCGTGAGGCTCGCTGAAGTGTACTTGCGTGAGGCTCCCTGCAGTGTGTTTGCATGAGGCTCGCTGCAGTGTGCTTGCGTGAGGCTCGCTGAAGTGTGATTGCGTGAGGCTCGCTGAAGTGTGCTTGCGTGAGGCTCACTGCAGTGTACTTGTGTGAGGCTCGCTGAAGTGTGCTTGCATGAGGCTCCCTGCAGTGTGTTTGCGTGAGGCTCACTGCAGTGTGTTTGCGTTAGGCTCCCTGCAGTGTGTTTGCGTGAGGCTCACTGCAGTGTGTTTGCGTTAGGCTCCCTGAAGTGTGCTTGCGTGAGGCTCGCTGCAGTTTGTTTGCGTTAGGCTCGCTGCAGTGTACTTGCATGAGGCTCGCTGCATTGTACATGCGTGTGGCTTGCTGAAGTGTGCTTGCGTGAGGCTCACTGCAGTGTACTTGCGTGAGGCTCGCTGAAGTGTACTTGCGTGAGGCTCCCTGCAGTGTGTTTGCATGAGGCTCGCTGCAGTGTGCTTGCGTGAGGCTCGCTGAAGTGTACTTGCGTGAGGCTCCCTGCAGTGTGCTTGCGTGAGGCTCGCTGAAGTGTACTTGCGTGAGGCTCCCTGCAGTGTGTTTGCATGAGGCTCGCTGCAGTGTACTTGTGTCGACTTTTCTATGAGCTTGATAAAGGAAACGAGTGCCGCCGCTTTAAACAGCAGTTTATTAATTACTCTGGCACGCACTTGCCGATTCTTCCTGAGCAACATCCGAAGAATCCGACCCTTCCTCACCAACTAGGCTACCCAGCTCCTGGTCCAGGCCCTGGTACTCTCCCGGAGAGACTACTGCAACTCCCTCCTGGCTGGCCTCCCACCCGTCCGCTCCAGCTCATCCAGAACTCTGCTGCCCGCCTGGTGTTCTCTCTGCCTCACTTCGCCCTCGCTACTCCAATACTACGCTCGCTCCACTGGCTCCAGATCACCGCTTGCATCCAGCTCAAGACTCTTGTACTAGCCTACAAATGCCTTGACCAGACTGCACCCAGTTACCTCCAGACCCTCATCTCTCCCTACACCCCCACTCGACCTCTCCGCACCGCCTGCACTAGAAGACTAGCTCTACCTCAACTACGCTCCCCTGCCTCCCGAGCCCGCTCCTTCTCCACCCTTGCTCCGCAGTGGTGGAATGACCTTCCTACAGATGTCAGGACTGCCCAGTCCCTGACCACATTCCGACGCCTCCTCAAGACTCACCTCTTCAAACAGCACCTGTAGAACTCCTCTGTTTGTATCCTGGGACACTATCACCCTTCATTTAAATGTGCTTTATTTTGCTCTAATCTGCCCCATATTTTACTGCATTTAATCCTGTTCTTCAGAATACTGTAATCTGCCAAGTGTTTAACCTGTAGTATTTTGTATTTAATCATATCCTTATGTAACTATGTGGCAAAGTGGCTGGTAAGGGGAACAGGTGTAGCGGTGATGCGATGCAGGAGTGACAGGCAGACAACGGTAATTTTGTAAATAAGTGTTTATTGCGCTGTTTCCAGGTCTGGCGACCGTCAAATAATTGTTGTACACAACAATGTGTAAAGCGCAGGGAGCGTAAATAATACCAGAGTCCTGAACAGAAAACAAAGTCACGGTCACCAGTCCTGGGTGAATTCAAACGTGCAGGTGCTCTGTGCAGTGGTGCTCCGGATAGTGCTTTCGTGGCGACAGCTCCGGAGGTGTGCATTAACTGTCTAGTGGTGCGAAAAAGACAGACAATTACAGACAGACAGAAATAACACACAACACGTAACACTTATTTCTCTCTTTATATTTCTGAGAGTTCCTCTCTTAGTCCTTCTCTCCTCATGTTAACCCAAACGAAGGAAAAGAACAGCGTTACCCTGGCCCCTATATGTAATCCCGCATGTCCCTGTCAAATCAATACGGTCTTACAGCAGAGTCTCGCTTCTTTCCAGGCTGGCCCACTTCCCGGTCCCGGAAACAAACTGTCAGGCCAGCCCTCCAGATACTTCTCCTCCCGTTCTTTAGCGCCCTCACAGGTCGGGAGGAAGATTTATCACCAGAACTCATTGTATTTCTGTCACATACCCCACCGCTCAGAGTGGAGCCAAAGGAACACTCGGCTAAATCTACCTTTCCCATTACTCTCCCCTCCCGGGAAAAATAATCTGCATTTTGGTGGTCTTTCCCTGCACGGTGTACCATATGGTACATGAAGGGCTGCAATGCCAGATACCACCGAGTTATCTGGGCATTGTTGTCCTTCATTGTGCTTAACCACTTGAGTGGGGTGTGGTCTGTGACCAGATCAAATGAGTGTCCCAGCAGGAAGTATCGTAAAGAGCGAGTGGCCCATTTAATGGCCAAACACTCTTTTTCGACTACGGAGTAGTTACATTCCCGAGGTAACATTTTTTTGCTTAGGTACAATATTGGGTGTTCTACTCCAGCTACTTTGTGGGAGAAGACTGCATCCGATGCGTCTGTGTGGAGGATGAATCTCTTGGTGAAATCTGGGGTAATAAGAGTGGGGGCCTGGCAAAGTTTATGCTTAATCGTATCAAATGCCCCCTGACACTCAGCTGACCATTTAATTAAATTTGAAGCACTCTTTTTGGTGAGGTCGACTAACGGGTTAACCACTGTGGCGTACTCGGGGATGAAGCGGCGGTAGTAACCGGCTAATCCCAGCAGTGACCTCACCTGAGTCTTGGTTTTGGGGATCGCTGCATCAACCAAAGCCTGGATTTTGGTGACCACAGGTCTCACCCTTCCATTTCCCATTAAAAATCCCAAATATTGAGTCTCTGTTTTGGCAAATGCACATTTCCTCAAGTTAGCTGTCAGCCGGGCTGCCCTTAGAGACTGAAGGACGGCTGCAACCCTAGCCAAATGCTCTCGCCAGGTGGAGCTGTAAATCACCACATCACCAATATACGCTGCTGCATATTCATGATGTGGGCGTAAAACCTGGTCCATCAGTCTCTGAAAGGCAGCGGGCGCACCATGTAGCCCAAATGGCATGGTTTTAAAGTGGAACAGCCCTTCTGGTGTTGAAAATGCGTTTTTTTCTCTGGAGCTACGGGTTAAAGGGATTTGCCAGTATCCCTTCATCAGGTCCAGAGTGGAAATGAACATCGCTTTTCCCAGTCTGTCTAAAAGTTCGTCAACCCGAGGCATGGGATATGCATCGAACTTAGCAATATCGTTTACCTTTCTGAAATCCACGCAGAAGCAGTTGGTGCCGTCCTTCTTAGCCACTATGACAATAGGACTGCACCACTCGCTCCTGGAAGGTTCAATCACCTCAAGCTTGAGCATATCCCATACCTCTTTGCGAACGCCACTTCGTCGACTTTCCGGGATCTGGTACGGTCTCTCTCGCACTGTGACACCTGGTGGAGAGATAATGTCATATTCAACTAAGTTGGTTCTGCTGGGCACGTCAGAAAAAACATCGCTGAACTCCTCAATAAGCTTACGCAGCTCTCTTTGCTGATCCGGACCCAATTGTTCCCCCATTGAAATCGCTCCTGTGCTCGGGGTCTCTGGACAGGGGCCTAAATCATCCTCCTTATTGCCTGGGGCTATAAATAAGACCTCTCTTGCCTGCCAGGGCTTTAACCTTTTAAAACCCCAGCCCCTCACAGACAATTTCCGCCTGGGGGGCTGTGCCCTTAAATAAATCACAATATCTTCCAAAGTATAAACAGCACAGGCATGGTTCAGGGCTTGAATTTAAGGTAACCCCTTGGGCATCAAGACTAAAACCTCAGGTGTGATAAAAGTCTTACTCAGTACCACACTGGAAGGAGATATCCAGAAAAAATACATAAAAAAACAACAAACGCTTTTCATTTTTTTATGTTCTATAGTCATTTTTTCAACTTGTAGCATATGAAAAGAGCCAGATTTTGTGCTTCACCAACATGTCTAATATACTGGGTAAAAATTTGGAACTAGTTGAATAAAGGGATCAAATTCTACAGGGGTTTTTACAAAGGGTCCCCAAACCTCTCCAAAAAAGAACATTGTGTAAATCTTTTTGTCCAGTGATACACTAGTTACTTGAGCAAGTTCTAAAAGGGATGTGAACTTCTGGCACCTCACATGCTATCCATTGCCACATGAATTAGATTTTGTAATCCCCCCTTTTTTTGTCCAATATTTCTTTCAAAAGTTTGCCTTTTTGGGGAGCTTTGGGGTGCCCGAAATGTATCCATGATGAGTATGCATGACAAATACTCTCAATCCATATGCCACAACTGTCAGGCACATTGCTCTCACATAACTGTGTTTGTGCAGGAGAATGTTTCTACTGAGACTGTTTTGTAGCTCTGAATTTTCAATACTTGATTCTGTATTTTTGTTACTCGCTTGAAAGTATGTAAATGTCAAGAAGCAAAATAATGAAGAGATTTCTTTTTTCAAAAAGTGTTTACTTCAAATCATTTTTTTTTCAAACAATGAATACAACTGAACAAAAACCTAATAACACCCCGAACTGAACAAAATGAACAAATGAACTACTTACAACCACAAAGTGCTAAAACCTGAAAAAAACAAACATGAACTGAACAAAATAAATGACTTTCATCCCTATTGCTATAAAGTCTTTTTTTCCTAACGCATGTGCCATTTCTTGAAGCAGTTTCTGTCTAAATGACACATAATGGCACATCACAGGCTTCGCATTTCCAGGGCGTTTTGTTCCTGAGTTTCCCTTCATTGCACAAAGCACAGTATCTACGCCCAAAGGAGGCGTTCATGGAGGGGTCGAGTTCCTTGCCCTCTGTAATGGCTACAGGGACACAGAGTTTATCTGTACATGCACTGGCCTCCTGCTCCACAAGCCCGATGTCCACCAGCTGCTTGCATAGCTCCTCTCTAAACGTTTTGTGTGAAAGTGCCTTTGTATTTGCAGCCTGTGCCAATTCCTTATGGAGTAGAAAACTGTTGACAACAGCAATGTCAATGAAATGATAAAACATTTTCTTGTACCACTTTTTGGTTTTCTGTGCCATGTTGTAATACTTCATAAGGGCATCTGACAAATCCACCCCTCCCATGTTTGTAGGCCTTTTCAGGAGAAGGAACAGGAACATTCCGCGTTCTCCAAGTCCCATCTTCATTCCTTACCCGTCTCTGGACATTGTCTCCTGTGTACACTTTATGAATGGAACTGCACATCGTCACTTCACATGTATCCATCCACTTGGTGTACAGCAGTTTGTCGCTTCGTATCCAGCGAATTGTCCCCTATCAGCTTTTTTAGGAATGGCGTTTTCTTTTGTCCGTGGGAAGCCCTGACGATTTTCTCTAATGGTCCCACATGCTCCAAATTTGAGCTTGTAAAGGTCCTGAAACAGTGTTGTGCTGGTGTAGAAATTGTCAACATACACATGGTACCCTGTGCCTAAGTATGACACCTTTATGAGGTTCATAACGAAGTGTGGCAATGTGCCCCGTCCCTGTGTGCATTTGTATGTTGCGTGCGTGTGTTAATGTTGGTGTATAGATTGATACACGGGATATAAACGGGTCTGTGTTTCACGTATATTTAAAAAGTGTAGATTTGTATTTAGGCACGAGGAGAGCACAAATCACTTCACGTGCTGGTTAAATGTAATATGTGAGCACGGGGTTGCACAGAATTAATTCACGTGCTGGGATTCAAGTGAATAATTAATTAGTAATTGAATCCCAGCACAACAGTATATATAGATGCACATTTTCATTCAGTCGTGGTTAGGTGTTCAGTGAGTGGAGAACGGGATTGGAGACGGAGGTAATAATAATAATAAGAAGAATAGTTTAGTGTTTTCACTCACCGTGTTTGTTTGTCTCCGTTTCACCTGTGTGTTAGTGTTTAGTCGTTTTGTATGTCTGTTTATTTTGGCGCAAGTGCCGTGTCCCGTGTTTTTGTCTGTTCAAACCTTTTATTTTCTGTTCTGTTGATTAAATCCTGAGCGCGATCACACGTTCAGCCTCACCAAAACCCCATCTCTCTGTCGTTTGTGTTCCTGTTTCTGGTCTGACGCCACCCACTCCGGCCGTCTTTGTGACACGAAGTCATAACTCAGTCCTTTCCCAGAATCTGATTTGGATTTTCCTGTGTAGATGTTGAAATCTCATGTGTACCCGTTGTGGGCATCAGCCAGCACGAACAGCTTGAAGCCCCATTTTGTCGGCTTTGCTTTCATGTACTGCTTGAACCCAATCCTGGCTTTTGAGGCCACCATGCGTTCATCAATTGAAAGGTTCTGTCGGGGGTGGTAGTATGTCTTGCAGGACAGGAGGAGGGAATCCAATAGGGGTCTGAGACGGAAGAGGCAATCGTGTTGTGGAGTTCTTTTCTTCTGATCATTCTCTTTATCTTCCTCTGGGTCACTTATGTGCAGAGTCCAAGCGATGGCTTCATATCTCTTCCTGGACATCAGTGTGACAGAATGGGATTCCATAAGGCCTACGTGGACTCCAGTAATCCCTCACGGTGGAAGTTGTCAGTAGCCCCATGAAAATTCGGATTCCTAAAAACTGGTAGAGGTCCTTGATTGAAACTGGACCCCACTGGTATTTTTTCCCCTGGGCCTGCTGCTTTTCTCCATTTTTATTTGTGTTTGTACACAAAGATTGAACGACGTTCATGCTGAAGTAAAGCTGGAAGAGATCTAGAGGGGAATACTTTTTTGAAGTATCCAGTTGTACTCCAGGTGCTCGTGCAGGACAGAAGCCGTGCTGCATAGGTTCAACGTCATCCTCAGTTACAAATTTCCACCTCTCCTCAGGGTCTGAGGTTGTGGGGGTGGGTGTGCTTGCCCGCCTGCTCTCAACTGGTCTTGCAGGCATGCTTGAGGTGGTATAAGGGAGAGGGGTGGGAATGGATTGTCTCTTTTTCTGCTGAGAAACATCAAAACTCTCACTTGTTGAGGGGGGAGGGTTTTCTTCAGTGTCCTCACTGAAAATAAAAAGTGAAATGAATTGAAAATTAGAATAACATTTCCATTATCGGTATCAATGAGCAACAGATTCAAGCACAGTATTTGCACTGCTGAGAGGTGAACATTGATTATTGGATAAAGGTGTCTGCCAAATGTCTACAATAATAATACTAATAATAATGAGACTGCAGAGAACTTGGCTGCTCTCAAATCAAGCTGCCAGACTAAAAACACCTCAGTTCCTTTCATCTTTACTTTGATTGACATGTGGTAAACAAAGGAACTGGGTGAGTGACTGTTGGGGGAGGCAGACAGCTTATCTTGAAAGGATAAGAAAACCTACGCTGTCTCTAGGTGAGTAACACCACGCCTTGTAATCATGGAATTATATATATATATATAAAAAAAGTTTGCTAAACACTCTCATGCAATAAATCAGTGAACATCAATGAGAAAATAATAAAAACGGTCAGGAAGCAACAATTATTTCTTGCAACTTTTATTGCATGTAAAGATCAGAGACTGTATAGAGCATGGTGAGACATGGTGTTGCTAAAAAATTATTAAAAAAACGTTATTTCTATGTGTCCCTGTCACAAAGACGGCCGGAGTGGGTGGCGTCAGACCAGATGCAGGAAATAAACAGACAGAGATTTGGGGTTTGGTGAAGCTGAGCGAATGCTTTCGCTCAGCATTTAATAACAGAACAGAAAATAAAAGGTTTGAAACAACAAAACACAGCACATGGCACTTGAGGCCAAAATAAATAGACAAACAAAACGGACTACACAGACAAACAAACACGGTGAGCAGATACTCTAACTATTTACGTTTACAATTTACAATTACCTCCGTCTCCAATCCCGTTCTCCACTCACCGAACACCCAACCCCGACTGAAAGAAACGTGCATCTATATATACTGTTGTGCTGGGATTCAATTACTAATTAATTATTCACTTGAATCCCAGCACGTGAATTAATTCTTTGCAACCCCGTGCTCACATATTACATTTAACCAGCACGTGAAGTGATTTGTGCCCTCCTCGTGCCTAAATACAAATCTACACTTTTTAAATACACGTGAAACACAGACCCGTTTATATCCCTGTGTACCATTGACTATACACCAACATTTACCCACGCACGCAACACACAAATGCACCCAGTCCCTTGAGAGTCAAATGGTTGCATTATCTAATAACATACTTACAGTAAAAAATGCATATTGAAAATTATGCATAATAATAATAATAATAATAATAATAATAATAATAATAATAATAATCATAAATATATATATATATATATATATATATATATATATATATATATATATATATATATATATATATATATATATAATTAATAATAATAATAATAATAATAATAATATGTAGTGTGGATCCATTATACTTACAAATCCTGAAGAGGATCCAATCCATCTTCAAATGCTGCTTCAGAAACTGAATCAGCGCTCTCCAAACCAGAAAGTTGATCATTTTCGCCGTCACTTTCACTCCTATCCATCTCTTCCAAAACTTCAGAAAGACTGAATCTACTTTGTTAGGATGCTTTGGAACACTGCTCGACATTTTGTTCGATTTTACAAATTTTATAAATTGAAAAATGATCAGAAAATGTTATAAAACCGTGATCCGTTGTGCGTAATGCTGCGCGCTCGGTTGCAATAGATATGGGTATATTTACTGTGCAGATCGATTACTCTGTAATGGATTGGGCTACAAACAAAGTGAAGGTATGATTGGACATCTTGTGACCTCACTTACAACGTAATCAGGGAGGTTTCACCATCATCAGACAGCTGTAAGACCAGAGCTGCAAAACGCACAGCTAGTCGATTTCAGCTGTTTTAGAAGCATGTGATACAAGTCACATTTCCAAGGGGATATCTCAGTGGTGAAATGACGGATTCGAAAAATTCCTTCGCTGTTTGACAGTAGGAAAACAACGATTTTGATATTGAGTCAGCTTTTTTTCTCTTTTGCTTTTGTAATAATATTACAAATGATTTATGAAATATAATGTGTAATTGCAGTTCCATGTTCTGCCCGCGGGACAGGAGGGCGTAAGAGGTTAACAAATTAACATGGTAAATTTCACGTTCATTCCGGAGATCGGGCTGTCTAATTTCATAATTTACTTTCCCTATAGCCCGAATCACCTCATACGGCCCCTGCCATTTAGCACACAGTTTTGATTCTGATGAGGGAAGTAGCAGTATTACCTTGTCCCCTGGTCGAAAGTTTCGAATTCATGCATTTTTGTTGTAGTGCTGCTGCTGTCGGTGCTGAGCCGATCTGAGGTTGTCCTGGGCCAAACGACCGACCAAATCCAGGCGATCTCTTAGTAGGAGCACATACTTCACCACATTTTTAGTCGAGCCTTTGTGCTCCTCCCACCCCTCTATCAGCAGGTTGAGAATGCCATGAGGCTGCCGGCCGTACAGGAGCTCAAAGGGGAAGAATCCCGTTGAGCTCTGCGGCACTTTTCTCATCGCAAAAAGGAGGTAGGGAAGAAGCGATGCCCAATGTTTCTGCTCTTGTGTTACGAATCGCCTCAGGATCGACTTTAAGGTCTGATTAAAACGTTCAACCAGACCGTCCGATTGTGGATGATAAACGGACGTCCTGATGGGACGTATTTTCAATATTTTGTACACCTGCTGTAACGTATTGGACAAAAAATTAGTCCCGTGATCAGTCAAAATCTCCTTGGGGATCCTTACTCTAGCCATAATCTTTGCTAACTCGGTGGCTATTGCAGCGGCACTAGTGGACCTCAATGGAACTGCCTCCGGATATCGCGTTGCATAATCCACCACCACTAATATATGCATATACCCGGAGTCAGAAGGTAGCAGAGGGCCCACTATGTCCATTGAAATGCGCTCGAAAGGAGTGGAAATAATCGGCAGTGGGACCAAAGGGGCGGGGCGCACTCGACCCGGCGCTACTCGCTGGCAGTCTGGGCATGTGGCTACATATCTTGACACATCAGTATGAAGACCGAGCCAATAGAATCGAGCCAATATTCGTTCCCTCGTCTTCTCAGCTCCGAGGTGCCCCGCAAAAGGGATATCATGCGCCAGCCTCATGACCTCGGTCCGACAAGATGGGGGAACCAACAATTGTGTTACAGGCTGTCCTGTGCCCGTGGCTAGGGTTACCCTATACAGTAATTGCCCCTTGATACTGAAATGTGGATATACTAGCACCCCAGCACCATCAACATCCTTACCTTCAATGGACCGGACCTGCCCCCAAGCGTGCACCAGTGACGGGTCGTTCTGTTGGCCCCACACTAGGTCCGCGCTTGAGTACCACGGGTCCGGTACTTTGAGAGGGGCTGGAATGACCTCTGCCCTAGTCGGCCCAGTAACCTCGCTCTCTCGGTCACACTGCGTTCCCACTCCCTTCGACTGGCGTTTGTTACCATTGCAGCACTCTCCCGCCAGACCCCAGTCTTGTCTCAACAACGCTCCCTCCCATTTCATGGTCTTGGCCCAGAATAACTGGGTGTGGCAACCTTTCCGCCACCCCGACTACAAGGTGACGTTTTATCGGTCCTACCGATAAATATACTTTTAATGTGGGGTATGCCGCCGTGTCCCCATGGATACAGGAGATGGCCACCTGACCTCGTGGCCGCCACGATATACCGCCCAGGAGAGCTGTCCTAATCAAGGTTTGCTCACACCCTGTGTCCACTAAGGCGTGGGTTTTCACATTCCCTAAAACAACATTAATCAAACAAGGCCCCTCCCGACCATTTTCCCCACGCTTACCAGTTTCAGGTGCTCAATTGCACGCGGCCACGTCACACTCCATGGCAGCAGGGCATGACCTGGCCATGTCCATGTCCCGGCTGGTGGCACCTAAAACAGATAGGAGGGACAGAGGGGGCATAGGTCAGAAATCTGTCCCGCTGCTGGTATGGCAATGGGGCAGGGGCAGCACCTCTACCCCAGCTGGGGGCAAACCTTGGTCTCCATGGGAGGAGGCAAGGGGGCCAAATGGGGTCGGTGCTCTAGGAGGTCTGGGTCCCGGGAACAAGGGTGGTGGTGGTGGTGTTGGAGGAGAGGGAGGGAGAGGTAGGCTGCTCCGAAGGGCAGGGGCGGACAGGATTCTGACCCGGGCAGAAGTCAGGGAGTCTTCGAAGTCCTCCGCCAATTTGACCGCCTCCTCCAGGGTGTCGGGGTTGTGGCGCCGTATCCACACCTGGGTCTCGGTGCTGACCACATGGCAGAACTGCTCTACCACAATGGCTTCCCCCATCTTCTGGGCGGTCTTCTTCCCGGGGGTCAGCCAATGCACTATGTGGTCGCACAACCGCTCTGCAACCACCCTGGGGCGTGTCTCCGGGGCTCTGCGGTACTCCCTAAACCACGCCCGGTGGGTCTCGGTAGTGATATTCAGGCGGCGGAGGATAGCATGTTTGACCAGGTTGTACTCGGTGGTGTGATGGTCACTCATAGCTTGGTAGGCTGCCTGAGCCTCCCCGATCAGGCAGGGTCCAAGCTGGCTGGCCCAGAACTCCCGCGGCCAAGACGCCGCGGTAGCCAGCCGCTCGAACGCCACCAAATACGCCTCCGGGTCATCCTCCACCAACATCTTCAGTGCCCGTGCCTTCGGGGGCGACATCAGCGGTCTTGTGGTAGGGGTCGTCGCTGCAGCAACGGCCAGCCCTACCCGTTCAATGAGCGCTGTGTAGCGCTCCTCACTCCTTCTCTCCTCTGCATCGCGTCTGCTCTCCAGCGCCTGCAGAAGCTCTGCCAGTGCGTTGCGATCCATGATCCCACCCTGACACCACGTGGGGCAAAGTGGCTGGTAAGGGGAACAGGTTTAGCAGTGAAGCGATGCAGGAGTGACAGGCAGACAACGGTAATTTTGTGAATAAGTGTTTATTGTGCTGTTTCCAGGTCTGGCGACCGTCAAATAATAAATCTCCGGCAGTACACAACAATGTGTAAAGCGCAGGGAGCGTAAATAATACCAGAGTCCTGAACAGAAAACAAAGGCACGGTCACCAGTCCTGGGTGAATTCAAACGTGCAGGTGCTCTGTGCAGTGGTGCTCCGGATAGTGCTTTCGTGGCGACAGCTCCGGAGGTGTGCTTTAACTGTCTAGTGGTGCGAAAAAGACAGACAATTACAGACAGACAGAAATAACACACAACACGTAACACTTATTTCTCTCTTTATATTTCTGAGTTCCTCTCTCAGTCCTTCTCTCCTCACGTTAACCCAAACGAAGGAAAAGAACAGCGTTACCCTGGTCCCTATATGTAATCCTGCATGATATCTAGGTAAACGGTTGCAGCTGCCTTATTACTTGCAGCTGCCCCTCGTTTACCTGTCAAATCAATACGGTCTTACAACAGTCTCGCTTCTTTCCAGGCTAACCGACTTCCCGGTCCCGGAAACGAACTGTCAGGCCAGGCCTTCCAGATACTTCTCCTCCCATTCTTTAGCACCCTCACAGGTCGGGAGGAAGATTTATCATCAGAACTCATTGTATTTCTGTCACAAACTATCACTATTTAATCATATCCTGATGTAACTATCACTATTATCTGCTGTATTATTGAATTGTGGTTTGTCACACTTGAACAAAAGTTATTGTATTTCTTGCTCTTATTGTATTGCTTGTATTGTAACACTTGAAATGTATTTGCTTACGATTGTAAGTCGCCCTGGATAAGGGCGTCTGCTAAGAAATAAATAATAATAATAATAATAATACATACAGTTTAGAGGTGTGCTTATTTTGTTTATTGTTTTGCATTTACATGTAATCATTTTTATGATTGTTGTATTGAGGGTGCTGTGTGTGAAGTGCAGGTTTATTTTGTATGATTGTTGTATCGAGGGCGCTGTGTGTGAAGTGCAGGTTTATTTTGTATGATTGTTGTATCGAGGGTGCTGTGTGTGAAGTGCAGGTTTATTTTGTGATTGTTGTATCGAGGGTGCTGTGTGTGAAGTGCAGGTTTATTTTGTGATTGTTGTATCGAGGGCGCTGTGTGTGAAGTGCAGGTTTATTTTGTGATTGTTGTGTCGAGGGTGCTGTGTGTGAAGAGCAGGTTTATTTTGTATGATTGTTGTATCGAGGGTGCTGTGTGTGAAGTGCAGGTTTATTTTTTATGATTGTTGTATCGAGGGTGCTGTGTGTGAAGTGCAGGTTTATTTTGTGATTGTTGTATCGAGGGTGCTGTGTGTGAAGTGCAGGTTTATTTTGTATGATTGTTGTATCGAGGGCGCTGTGTGTGAAGTGCAGGTTTATTTTGTGATTGTTGTATCGAGGGCGCTGTGTGTGAAGTGCAGGTTTATTTTGTGATTGTTGTATTGAGGGTGCTGTGTGTGAAGTGCAGGTTTATTTTGTATGATTGTTGTATTGAGGGTGCTGTGTGTGAAGTGCAGGTTTATTTTGTATGATTGTTGTATCGAGGGCGCTGTGTGTGAAGTGCAGGTTTATTTTGTGATTGTTGAATTGAGGGCGCTGTGTGTGAAGTGCAGGTTTATTTTGTGATTGTTGTGTCGAGGGTGCTGTGTGTGAAGTGCAGGTTTATTTTGTATGATTGTTGTGTCGAGGGTGCTGTGTGTGAAGTGCAGGTCTATTTTGTATGATTGTTGTATCGAGGGTGCTGTGTGTGAAGTGCAGGTTTATTTTGTATGATTGTTGTATTGAGGGCGCTGTGTGTGAAGTGCAGGTTTATTTTGTATGATTGTTGTGTCGAGGGTGCTGTGTGTGAAGTGCAGGTTTATTTTGTGATTGTTGTATCGAGGGTGCTGTGTGTGAAGTGCAGGTTTATTTTGTGATTGTTGTATCGAGGGTGCTGTGTGTGAAGTGCAGGTTTATTTTGTATGATTGTTGTATCGAGGGTGCTGTGTGTGAAGTGCAGGTTTATTTTGTGATTGTTGTATCGAGGGTGCTGTGTGTGAAGTGCAGGTTTATTTTGTATGATTGTTGTATCGAGGGCGCTGTGTGTGAAGTGCAGGTTTATTTTGTGATTGTTGTATCGAGGGTGCTGTGTGTGAAGTGCAGGTTTATTTTGTATGATTGTTGTATCGAGGGCGCTGTGTGTGAAGTGCAGGTTTATTTTGTGATTGTTGTATCGAGGGCGCTGTGTGTGAAGTGCAGGTTTATTTTGTATGATTGTTGTGTTGAGGGTGCTGTGTGTGAAGTGCAGGTTTATTTTGTGATTGTTGTATCGAGGGTGCTGTGTGTGAAGTGCAGGTTTATTTTGTGATTGTTGTATCGAGGGTGCTGTGTGTGAAGTGCAGGTTTATTTTGTGATTGTTGTATTGACGGTGCTGTGTGTGAAGTGCAGGTTTATTTTGTGATTGTTGTGTCGAGGGTGCTGTGTGTGAAGTGCAGGTTTATTTTGTGATTGTTGTATCGAGGGTGCTGTGTGTGAAGTGCAGGTTTATTTTGTATGATTGTTGTATCGAGGGTGCTGTGTGTGAAGTGCAGGTTTATTTTGTGATTGTTGTATCGAGGGTGCTGTGTGTGAAGTGCAGGTTTATTTTGTGATTGTTGTATCGAGGGTGCTGTGTGTGAAGTGCAGGTTTATTTTGTGATTGTTGTATCGAGGGCGCTGTGTGTGAAGTGCAGGTTTATTTTGTATGATTGTTGTATCGAGGGCGCTGTGTGTGAAGTGCAGGTTTATTTTGTGATTGTTGTATCGAGGGCGCTGTGTGTGAAGTGCAGGTTTATTTTGTGATTGTTGTATCGAGTGCGCTGTGTGTGAAGTGCAGGTTTATTTTGTATGATTGTTGTATCGAGGGCGCTGTGTGTGAAGTGCAGGTTTATTTTGTATGATTGTTGTATCGAGGGTGCTGTGTGTGAAGTGCAGGTTTATTTTGTATGATTGTTGTATCGAGGGCGCTGTGTGTGAAGTGCAGGTTTATTTTGTATGATTGTTGTATCGAGGGCGCTGTGTGTGAAGTGCAGGTTTATTTTGTGATTGTTGTATCGAGGGTGCTGTGTGTGAAGTGCAGGTTTATTTTTTATGATTGTTGTATCAAGGGCGCTGTGTGTGAAGTGCAAGTTTATTTTGTATGATTGTTGTATCGAGGGCGCTGTGTGTGAAGTGCAGGTTTATTTTGTGATTGTTGTATCGAGGGCGCTGTGTGTGAAGTGCAGGTTTATTTTGTGATTGTTGTATCGAGGGCGCTGTGTGTGAAGTGCAGGTTTATTTTGTATGATTGTTGTGTTGAGGGTGCTGTGTGTGAAGTGCAGGTTTATTTTGTGATTGTTGTATCGAGTGTGCTGTGTGTGAAGTGCAGGTTTATTTTGTGATTGTTGTATCGAGGGTGCTGTGTGTGAAGTGCAGGTTTATTTTGTGATTGTTGTATTGACGGTGCTGTGTGTGAAGTGCAGGTTTATTTTGTATGATTGTTGTATCGAGGGCGCTGTGTGTGAAGTGCAGGTTTATTTTGTGATTGTTGTATCGAGGGTGCTGTGTGTGAAGTGCAGGTTTATTTTGTATGATTGTTGTATCGAGGGTGCTGTGTGTGAAGTGCAGGTTTATTTTGTGATTGTTGTATCGAGGGTGCTGTGTGTAAAGTGCAGGTTTATTTTGTGATTGTTGTATCGAGGGTGCTGTGTGTGAAGTGCAGGTTTATTTTGTGATTGTTGTATCGAGGGCGCTGTGTGTGAAGTGCAGGTTTATTTTGTATGATTGTTGTATCGAGGGCGCTGTGTGTGAAGTGCAGGTTTATTTTGTGATTGTTGTATCGAGGGCGCTGTGTGTGAAGTGCAGGTTTATTTTGTGATTGTTGTATCGAGGGCGCTGTGTGTGAAGTGCAGGTTTATTTTGTGATTGTTGTATCGAGGGCGCTGTGTGTGAAGTGCAGGTTTATTTTGTATGATTGTTGTATCGAGGGCGCTGTGTGTGAAGTGCAGGTTTATTTTGTATGATTGTTGTATCGAGGGCGCTGTGTGTGAAGTGCAGGTTTATTTTGTGATTGTTGTATCGAGGGTGCTGTGTGTGAAGTGCAGGTTTATTTTTTATGATTGTTGTATCAAGGGCGCTGTGTGTGAAGTGCAAGTTTATTTTGTATGATTGTTGTATCGAGGGCGCTGTGTGTGAAGTGCAGGTTTATTTTGTGATTGTTGTATCGAGGGCGCTGTGTGTGAAGTGCAGGTTTATTTTGTATGATTGTTGTATCGAGGGCGCTGTGTGTGAAGTGCAGGTTTATTTTGTGATTGTTGTGTCGAGGGTGCTGTGTGTGAAGTGCAGGTTTATTTTGTATGATTGTTGTGTCGAGGGTGCTGTGTGTGAAGTGCAGGTTTATTTTGTGATTGTTGTATCGAGGGCGCTGTGTGTGAAGTGCAGGTTTATTTTGTATGATTGTTGAATTGAGGGCGCTGTGTGTGAAGTGCAGGTTTATTTTGTGATTGTTGTGTTGAGGGTGCTGTGTGTGAAGTGCAGGTTTATTTTGTGATTGTTGTATCGAGGGTGCTGTGTGTGAAGTGCAGGTTTATTTTGTGATTGTTGTGTCGAGGGTGCTGTGTGTGAAGTGCAGGTTTATTTTGTGATTGTTGTATCGAGGGCGCTGTGTGTGAAGTGCAGGTTTATTTTGTATGATTGTTGTATCGAGGGTGCTGTGTGTGAAGTGCAGGTTTATTTTGTATGATTGTTGTATTGAGGGCGCTGTGTGTGAAGTGCAGGTTTATTTTGTGATTGTTGAATTGAGGGCGCTGTGTGTGAAGTGCAGGTTTATTTTGTGATTGTTGTGTCGAGGGTGCTGTGTGTGAAGTGCAGGTTTATTTTGTGATTGTTGTGTCAAGGGTGCTGTGTGTGAAGTGCAGGTTTATTTTGTATGATTGTTGTAATGAGGGTGCTGTGTGTGAAGTGCAGGTTTATTTTGTGATTGTTGTATCGAGGGTGCTGTGTGTGAAGTGCAGGTTTATTTTGTGATTGTTGTATCGAGGGTGCTGTGTGTGAAGTGCAGGTTTATTTTGTATGATTGTTGTATCGAGGGCGCTGTGTGTGAAGTGCAGGTTTATTTTGTGATTGTTGTGTTGAGGGTGCTGTGTGTGAAGTGCAGGTTTATTTTGTATGATTGTTGTGTCGAGGGTGCTGTGTGTGAAGTGCAGGTTTATTTTGTGATTGTTGTATCGAGGGCGCTGTGGTTGAAGTGCAGGTTTATTTTGTATGATTGTTGAATTGAGGGCGCTGTGTGTGAAGTGCAGGTTTATTTTGTGATTGTTGTATCGAGGGTGCTGTGTGTGAAGTGCAGGTTTATTTTGTATGATTGTTGTATCGAGGGTGCTGTGTGTGAAGTGCAGGTTTATTTTGTATGATTGTTGTATCGAGGGCGCTGTGTGTGAAGTGCAGGTTTATTTTGTGATTGTTGTGTTGAGGGTGCTGTGTGTGAAGTGCAGGTTTATTTTGTATGATTGTTGTATCGAGGGTGCTGTGTGTGAAGTGCAGGTTTATTTTGTGATTGTTGTGTTGAGGGTGCTGTGTGTGAAGTGCAGGTTTATTTTGTATGATTGTTGTATCGAGGGCGCTGTGTGTGAAGTGCAGGTTTATTTTGTATGATTGTTGTATCGAGGGTGCTGTGTGTGAAGTGCAGGTTTATTTTGTATGATTGTTGTATCGAGGGTGCTGTGTGTGAAGTGCAGGTTTATTTTGTATGATTGTTGTATCGAGGGTGCTGTGTGTGAAGTGCAGGTTTATTTTGTGATTGTTGTATCGAGGGTGCTGTGTGTGAAGTGCAGGTTTATTTTGTGATTGTTGTATCGAGGGTGCTGTGTGTGAAGTGCAGGTTTATTTTGTATGATTGTTGTATCGAGGGTGCTGTGTGTGAAGTGCAGGTTTATTTTGTATGATTGTTGTATCGAGGGCGCTGTGTGTGAAGTGCAGGTTTATCTTGTATGATTGTTGTATCGAGGGCGCTGTGTGTGAAGTGCAGGTTTATTTTGTATGATTGTTGTATCGAGGGTGCTGTGTGTGAAGTGCAGGTTTATTTTGTATGATTGTTGTATCGAGGGTGCTGTGTGTGAAGTGCAGGTTTATTTTGTGATTGTTGTATTGAGGGTGCTGTGTGTGAAGTGCAGGTTTATTTTGTATGATTGTTGTGTCGAGGGTGCTGTGTGTGAAGTGCAGGTTTATTTTGTATGATTGTTGTATCGAGGGTGCTGTGTGTGAAGTGCAGGTTTATTTTGTGATTGTTGTATTGAGGGTGCTGTGTGTGAAGTGCAGGTTTATTTTGTATGATTGTTGTGTCGAGGGTGCTGTGTGTGAAGTGCAGGTTTATTTTGTATGATTGTTGTATCGAGGGTGCTGTGTGTGAAGTGCAGGTTTATTTTGTGATTGTTGTATTGACGGTGCTGTGTGTGAAGTGCAGGTTTATTTTGTATGATTGTTGTATCGAGGGCGCTGTGTGTGAAGTGCAGGTTTATTTTGTGATTGTTGTATCGAGGGTGCTGTGTGTGAAGTGCAGGTTTATTTTGTATGATTGTTGTATCGAGGGTGCTGTGTGTGAAGTGCAGGTTTATTTTGTGATTGTTGTATCGAGGGTGCTGTGTGTGAAGTGCAGGTTTATTTTGTGATTGTTGTATCGAGGGTGCTGTGTGTGAAGTGCAGGTTTATTTTGTGATTGTTGTATCGAGGGCGCTGTGTGTGAAGTGCAGGTTTATTTTGTATGATTGTTGTATCGAGGGCGCTGTGTGTGAAGTGCAGGTTTATTTTGTGATTGTTGTATCGAGGGCGCTGTGTGTGAAGTGCAGGTTTATTTTGTGATTGTTGTATCGAGGGCGCTGTGTGTGAAGTGCAGGTTTATTTTGTATGATTGTTGTATCGAGGGCGCTGTGTGTGAAGTGCAGGTTTATTTTGTATGATTGTTGTATCGAGGGTGCTGTGTGTGAAGTGCAGGTTTATTTTGTATGATTGTTGTATCGAGGGCGCTGTGTGTGAAGTGCAGGTTTATTTTGTGATTGTTGTATCGAGGGTGCTGTGTGTGAAGTGCAGGTTTATTTTTTATGATTGTTGTATCAAGGGCGCTGTGTGTGAAGTGCAAGTTTATTTTGTATGATTGTTGTATCGAGGGCGCTGTGTGTGAAGTGCAGGTTTATTTTGTGATTGTTGTATCGAGGGCGCTGTGTGTGAAGTGCAGGTTTATTTTGTATGATTGTTGTATCGAGGGCGCTGTGTGTGAAGTGCAGGTTTATTTTGTGATTGTTGTATCGAGGGCGCTGTGTGTGAAGTGCAGGTTTATTTTGTGATTGTTGTGTTGAGGGTGCTGTGTGTGAAGTGCAGGTTTATTTTGTATGATTGTTGTATTGAGGGCGCTGTGTGTGAAGTGCAGGTTTATTTTGTGATTGTTGTGTCGAGGGTGCTGTGTGTGAAGTGCAGGTTTATTTTGTATGATTGTTGTGTCGAGGGTGCTGTGTGTGAAGTGCAGGTTTATTTTGTGATTGTTGTATCGAGGGCGCTGTGTGTGAAGTGCAGGTTTATTTTGTATGATTGTTGAATTGAGGGCGCTGTGTGTGAAGTGCAGGTTTATTTTGTGATTGTTGTATCGAGGGTGCTGTGTGTGAAGTGCAGGTTTATTTTGTATGATTGTTGTATCGAGGGCGCTGTGTGTGAAGTGCAGGTTTATTTTGTATGATTGTTGTATTGAGGGCGCTGTGTGTGAAGTGCAGGTTTATTTTGTGATTGTTGAATTGAGGGCGCTGTGTGTGAAGTGCAGGTTTATTTTGTGATTGTTGTGTCGAGGGTGCTGTGTGTGAAGTGCAGGTTTATTTTGTGATTGTTGTGTCGAGGGTGCTGTGTGTGAAGTGCAGGTTTATTTTGTATGATTGTTGTAATGAGGGTGCTGTGTGTGAAGTGCAGGTTTATTTTGTGATTGTTGTATCGAGGGTGCTGTGTGTGAAGTGCAGGTTTATTTTGTGATTGTTGTATCGAGGGTGCTGTGTGTGAAGTGCAGGTTTATTTTGTATGATTGTTGTATCGAGGGCGCTGTGTGTGAAGTGCAGGTTTATTTTGTGATTGTTGCGTTGAGGGTGCTGTGTGTGAAGTGCAGGTTTATTTTGTATGATTGTTGTATCGAGGGTGCTGTGTGTGAAGTGCAGGTTTATTTTGTGATTGTTGTATCGAGGGTGCTGTGTGTGAAGTGCAGGTTTATTTTGTATGATTGTTGTATCGAGGGCGCTGTGTGTGAAGTGCAGGTTTATTTTGTGATTGTTGTGTTGAGGGTGCTGTGTGTGAAGTGCAGGTTTATTTTGTATGATTGTTGTATCGAGGGCGCTGTGTGTGAAGTGCAGGTTTATTTTGTATGATTGTTGTATCGAGGGTGCTGTGTGTGAAGTGCAGGTTTATTTTGTATGATTGTTGTATCGAGGGTGCTGTGTGTGAAGTGCAGGTTTATTTTGTATGATTGTTGTATCGAGGGTGCTGTGTGTGAAGTGCAGGTTTATTTTGTGATTGTTGTATCGAGGGTGCTGTGTGTGAAGTGCAGGTTTATTTTGTGATTGTTGTATCGAGGGTGCTGTGTGTGAAGTGCAGGTTTATTTTGTATGATTGTTGTATCGAGGGTGCTGTGTGTGAAGTGCAGGTTTATTTTGTATGATTGTTGTATCGAGGGCGCTGTGTGTGAAGTGCAGGTTTATTTTGTATGATTGTTGTATCGAGGGTGCTGTGTGTGAAGTGCAGGTTTATTTTGTATGATTGTTGTATCGACGGTGCTGTGTGTGAAGTGCAGGTTTATTTTGTGATTGTTGTATTGAGGGTGCTGTGTGTGAAGTGCAGGTTTATTTTGTATGATTGTTGTGTCGAGGGTGCTGTGTGTGAAGTGCAGGTTTATTTTGTATGATTGTTGTATCGAGGGTGCTGTGTGTGAAGTGCAGGTTTATTTTGTATGATTGTTGTATCGAGGGTGCTGTGTGTGAAGTGCAGGTTTATTTTGTGATTGTTGTATCGAGGGTGCTGTGTGTGAAGTGCAGGTTTATTTTGTGATTGTTGTATCGAGGGTGCTGTGTGTGAAGTGCAGGTTTATTTTGTGATTGTTGTATCGAGGGCGCTGTGTGTGAAGTGCAGGTTTATTTTGTATGATTGTTGTATCGAGGGCGCTGTGTGTGAAGTGCAGGTTTATTTTGTGATTGTTGTATCGAGGGCGCTGTGTGTGAAGTGCAGGTTTATTTTGTGATTGTTGTATCGAGGGCGCTGTGTGTGAAGTGCAGGTTTATTTTGTATGATTGTTGTATCGAGGGCGCTGTGTGTGAAGTGCAGGTTTATTTTGTATGATTGTTGTATCGAGGGTGCTGTGTGTGAAGTGCAGGTTTATTTTGTATGATTGTTGTATCGAGGGCGCTGTGTGTGAAGTGCAGGTTTATTTTGTGATTGTTGTATCGAGGGTGCTGTGTGTGAAGTGCAGGTTTATTTTTTATGATTGTTGTATCAAGGGCGCTGTGTGTGAAGTGCAAGTTTATTTTGTATGATTGTTGTATCGAGGGCGCTGTGTGTGAAGTGCAGGTTTATTTTGTGATTGTTGTACCGAGGGCGCTGTGTGTGAAGTGCAGGTTTATTTTGTATGATTGTTGTGTTGAGGGTGCTGTGTGTGAAGTGCAGGTTTATTTTGTATGATTGTTGTATTGAGGGCGCTGTGTGTGAAGTGCAGGTTTATTTTGTGATTGTTGTGTCGAGGGTGCTGTGTGTGAAGTGCAGGTTTATTTTGTATGATTGTTGTGTCGAGGGTGCTGTGTGTGAAGTGCAGGTTTATTTTGTGATTGTTGTATCGAGGCCGCTGTGTGTGAAGTGCAGGTTTATTTTGTATGATTGTTGAATTGAGGGTGCTGTGTGTGAAGTGCAGGTTTATTTTGTGATTGTTGTATCGAGGGTGCTGTGTGTGAAGTGCAGGTTTATTTTGTATGATTGTTGTATCGAGGGCGCTGTGTGTGAAGTGCAGGTTTATTTTGTATGATTGTTGTATTGAGGGCGCTGTGTGTGAAGTGCAGGTTTATTTTGTGATTGTTGAATTGAGGGCGCTGTGTGTGAAGTGCAGGTTTATTTTGTGATTGTTGTGTCGAGGGTGCTGTGTGTGAAGTGCAGGTTTATTTTGTGATTGTTGTGTCGAGGGTGCTGTGTGTGAAGTGCAGGTTTATTTTGTATGATTGTTGTAATGAGGGTGCTGTGTGTGAAGTGCAGGTTTATTTTGTGATTGTTGTATCGAGGGTGCTGTGTGTGAAGTGCAGGTTTATTTTGTGATTGTTGTATCGAGGGTGCTGTGTGTGAAGTGCAGGTTTATTTTGTATGATTGTTGTATCGAGGGCGCTGTGTGTGAAGTGCAGGTTTATTTTGTGATTGTTGCGTTGAGGGTGCTGTGTGTGAAGTGCAGGTTTATTTTGTATGATTGTTGTATCGAGGGTGCTGTGTGTGAAGTGCAGATTTATTTTGTGATTGTTGTATCGAGGGTGCTGTGTGTGAAGTGCAGGTTTATTTTGTATGATTGTTGTATCGAGGGCGCTGTGTGTGAAGTGCAGGTTTATTTTGTGATTGTTGTGTTGAGGGTGCTGTGTGTGAAGTGCAGGTTTATTTTGTATGATTGTTGTATCGAGGGCGCTGTGTGTGAAGTGCAGGTTTATTTTGTATGATTGTTGTATCGAGGGTGCTGTGTGTGAAGTGCAGGTTTATTTTGTATGATTGTTGTATCGAGGGTGCTGTGTGTGAAGTGCAGGTTTATTTTGTATGATTGTTGTATCGAGGGTGCTGTGTGTGAAGTGCAGGTTTATTTTGTGATTGTTGTATCGAGGGTGCTGTGTGTGAAGTGCAGGTTTATTTTGTGATTGTTGTATCGAGGGTGCTGTGTGTGAAGTGCAGGTTTATTTTGTATGATTGTTGTATCGAGGGTGCTGTGTGTGAAGTGCAGGTTTATTTTGTATGATTGTTGTATCGAGGGCGCTGTGTGTGAAGTGCAGGTTTATTTTGTATGATTGTTGTATCGAGGGTGCTGTGTGTGAAGTGCAGGTTTATTTTGTATGATTGTTGTATCGAGGGTGCTGTGTGTGAAGTGCAGGTTTATTTTGTGATTGTTGTATTGAGGGTGCTGTGTGTGAAGTGCAGGTTTATTTTGTATGATTGTTGTGTCGAGGGTGCTGTGTGTGAAGTGCAGGTTTATTTTGTATGATTGTTGTATCGAGGGTGCTGTGTGTGAAGTGCAGGTTTATTTTGTGATTGTTGTATCGAGGGTGCTGTGTGTGAAGTGCAGGTTTATTTTGTGATTGTTGTATCGAGGGTGCTGTGTGTGAAGTGCAGGTTTATTTTGTGATTGTTGTATCGAGGGTGCTGTGTGTGAAGTGCAGGTTTATTTTGTGATTGTTGTATCGAGGGCGCTTTGTGTGAAGTGCAGGTTTATTTTGTATGATTGTTGTATCGAGGGCGCTGTGTGTGAAGTGCAGGTTTATTTTGTGATTGTTGTATCGAGGGCGCTGTGTGTGAAGTGCAGGTTTATTTTGTGATTGTTGTATCGAGGGCGCTGTGTGTGAAGTGCAGGTTTATTTTGTATGATTGTTGTATCGAGGGCGCTGTGTGTGAAGTGCAGGTTTATTTTGTATGATTGTTGTATCGAGGGTGCTGTGTGTGAAGTGCAGGTTTATTTTGTATGATTGTTGTATCGAATGCGCTGTGTGTGAAGTGCAGGTTTATTTTGTATGATTGTTGTATCGAGGGCGCTGTGTGTGAAGTGCAGGTTTATTTTGTGATTGTTGTATCGAGGGTGCTGTGTGTGAAGTGCAGGTTTATTTTTTATGATTGTTGTATCAAGGGCGCTGTGTGTGAAGTGCAAGTTTATTTTGTATGATTGTTGTATCGAGGGCGCTGTGTGTGAAGTGCAGGTTTATTTTGTGATTGTTGTATCGAGGGCGCTGTGTGTGAAGTGCAGGTTTATTTTGTATGATTGTTGTATCGAGGGCGCTGTGTGTGAAGTGCAGGTTTATTTTGTGATTGTTGTATCGAGGGCGCTGTGTGTGAAGTGCAGGTTTATTTTGTGATTGTTGTGTTGAGGGTGCTGTGTGTGAAGTGCAGGTTTAATTTGTATGATTGTTGTAATGAGGGCGCTGTGTGTGAAGTGCAGGTTTATTTTGTGATTGTTGTGTCGAGGGTGCTGTGTGTGAAGTGCAGGTTTATTTTGTATGATTGTTGTGTCGAGGGTGCTGTGTGTGAAGTGCAGGTTTATTTTGTGATTGTTGTATCGAGGGCGCTGTGTGTGAAGTGCAGGTTTATTTTGTATGATTGTTGAATTGAGGGCGCTGTGTGTGAAGTGCAGGTTTATTTTGTGATTGTTGTATCGAGGGTGCTGTGTGTGAAGTGCAGGTTTATTTTGTATGATTGTTGTATCGAGGGTGCTGTGTGTGAAGTGCAGGTTTATTTTGTATGATTGTTGTATTGAGGGCGCTGTGTGTGAAGTGCAGGTTTATTTTGTGATTGTTGAATTGAGGGCGCTGTGTGTGAAGTGCAGGTTTATTTTGTGATTGTTGTGTCGAGGGTGCTGTGTGTGAAGTGCAGGTTTATTTTGTGATTGTTGTGTCGAGGGTGCTGTGTGTGAAGTGCAGGTTTATTTTGTATGATTGTTGTAATGAGGGTGCTGTGTGTGAAGTGCAGGTTTATTTTGTGATTGTTGTATCGAGGGTGCTGTGTGTGAAGTGCAGGTTTATTTTGTGATTGTTGTATCGAGGGTGCTGTGTGTGAAGTGCAGGTTTATTTTGTATGATTGTTGTATCGAGGGCGCTGTGTGTGAAGTGCAGGTTTATTTTGTGATTGTTGTGTTGAGGGTGCTGTGTGTGAAGTGCAGGTTTATTTTGTATGATTGTTGTATCGAGGGTGCTGTGTGTGAAGTGCAGGTTTATTTTGTGATTGTTGTATCGAGGGTGCTGTGTGTGAAGTGCAGGTTTATTTTGTATGATTGTTGTATCGAGGGTGCTGTGTGTGAAGTGCAGGTTTATTTTGTGATTGTTGTATCGAGGGTGCTGTGTGTGAAGTGCAGGTTTATTTTGTGATTGTTGTATCGAGGGTGCTGTGTGTGAAGTGCAGGTTTATTTTGTATGATTGTTGTATCGAGGGCGCTGTGTGTGAAGTGCAGGTTTATTTTGTGATTGTTGTGTTGAGGGTGCTGTGTGTGAAGTGCAGGTTTATTTTGTATGATTGTTGTATCGAGGGTGCTGTGTGTGAAGTGCAGGTTTATTTTGTGATTGTTGTATCGAGGGTGCTGTGTGTGAAGTGCAGGTTTATTTTGTATGATTGTTGTATCGAGGGCGCTGTGTGTGAAGTGCAGGTTTATTTTGTGATTGTTGTGTTGAGGGTGCTGTGTGTGAAGTGCAGGTTTATTTTGTATGATTGTTGTATCGAGGGCGCTGTGTGTGAAGTGCAGGTTTATTTTGTATGATTGTTGTATCGAGGGTGCTGTGTGTGAAGTGCAGGTTTATTTTGTATGATTGTTGTATCGAGGGTGCTGTGTGTGAAGTGCAGGTTTATTTTGTATGATTGTTGTATCGAGGGTGCTGTGTGTGAAGTGCAGGTTTATTTTGTGATTGTTGTATCGAGGGTGCTGTGTGTGAAGTGCAGGTTTATTTTGTGATTGTTGTATCGAGGGTGCTGTGTGTGAAGTGCAGGTTTATTTTGTATGATTGTTGTATCGAGGGTGCTGTGTGTGAAGTGCAGGTTTATTTTGTATGATTGTTGTATCGAGGGCGCTGTGTGTGAAGTGCAGGTTTATTTTGTATGATTGTTGTATCGAGGGCGCTGTGTGTGAAGTGCAGGTTTATTTTGTATGATTGTTGTATCGAGGGTGCTGTGTGTGAAGTGCAGGTTTATTTTGTATGATTGTTGTATCGAGGGTGCTGTGTGTGAAGTGCAGGTTTATTTTGTGATTGTTGTATTGAGGGTGCTGTGTGTGAAGTGCAGGTTTATTTTGTATGATTGTTGTGTCGAGGGTGCTGTGTGTGAAGTGCAGGTTTATTTTGTATGATTGTTGTATCGAGGGTGCTGTGTGTGAAGTGCAGGTTTATTTTGTGATTGTTGTATCGAGGGTGCTGTGTGTGAAGTGCAGGTTTATTTTGTGATTGTTGTATCGAGGGTGCTGTGTGTGAAGTGCAGGTTTATTTTTTATGATTGTTGTATCGAGGGCGCTGTGTGTGAAGTGCAGGTTTATTTTGTATGATTGTTGTATCGAGGGTGCTGTGTGTGAAGTGCAGGTTTATTTTGTGATTGTTGTATCGAGAGTGCTGTGTGTGAAGTGCAGGTTTATTTTGTGATTGTTGTGTCGAGGGTGCTGTGTGTGAAGTGCAGGTTTATTTTGTATGATTGTTGTAATGAGGGTGCTGTGTGTGAAGTGCAGGTTTATTTTGTGATTGTTGTATCGAGGGTGCTGTGTGTGAAGTGCAGGTTTATTTTGTGATTGTTGTATCGAGGGTGCTGTGTGTGAAGTGCAGGTTTATTTTGTATGATTGTTGTATCGAGGGCGCTGTGTGTGAAGTGCAGGTTTATTTTGTGATTGTTGTGTTGAGGGTGCTGTGTGTGAAGTGCAGGTTTATTTTGTATGATTGTTGTATCGAGGGTGCTGTGTGTGAAGTGCAGGTTTATTTTGTGATTGTTGTATCGAGGGTGCTGTGTGTGAAGTGCAGGTTTATTTTGTATGATTGTTGTATCGAGGGCGCTGTGTGTGAAGTGCAGGTTTATTTTGTGATTGTTGTGTTGAGGGTGCTGTGTGTGAAGTGCAGGTTTATTTTGTATGATTGTTGTATCGAGGGCGCTGTGTGTGAAGTGCAGGTTTATTTTGTATGATTGTTGTATCGAGGGTGCTGTGTGTGAAGTGCAGGTTTATTTTGTATGATTGTTGTATCGAGGGTGCTGTGTGTGAAGTGCAGGTTTATTTTGTATGATTGTTGTATCGAGGGTGCTGTGTGTGAAGTGCAGGTTTATTTTGTGATTGTTGTATCGAGGGTGCTGTGTGTGAAGTGCAGGTTTATTTTGTGATTGTTGTATCGAGGGTGCTGTGTGTGAAGTGCAGGTTTATTTTGTATGATTGTTGTATCGAGGGTGCTGTGTGTGAAGTGCAGGTTTATTTTGTATGATTGTTGTATCGAGGGTGCTGTGTGTGAAGTGCAGGTTTATTTTGTATGATTGTTGTATCGAGGGTGCTGTGTGTGAAGTGCAGGTTTATTTTGTGATTGTTGTATCGAGGGTGCTGTGTGTGAAGTGCAGGTTTATTTTGTGATTGTTGTATCGAGGGTGCTGTGTGTGAAGTGCAGGTTTATTTTGTGATTGTTGTATCGAGGGCGCTGTGTGTGAAGTGCAGGTTTATTTTGTATGATTGTTGTATCGAGGGCGCTGTGTGTGAAGTGCAGGTTTATTTTGTGATTGTTGTATCGAGGGCGCTGTGTGTGAAGTGCAGGTTTATTTTGTGATTGTTGTATCGAGGGCGCTGTGTGTGAAGTGCAGGTTTATTTTGTATGATTGTTGTATCGAGGGCGCTGTGTGTGAAGTGCAGGTTTATTTTGTGATTGTTGTGTTGAGGGTGCTGTTTGTGAAGTGCAGGTTTATTTTGTATGATTGTTGTATCGAGGGTGCTGTGTGTGAAGTGCAGGTTTATTTTGTGATTGTTGTATCGAGGGTGCTGTGTGTGAAGTGCAGGTTTATTTTGTATGATTGTTGTATCGAGGGCGCTGTGTGTGAAGTGCAGGTTTATTTTGTATGATTGTTGTATCGAGGGTGCTGTGTGTGAAGTGCAGGTTTATTTTGTGATTGTTGTATCGAGGGTGCTGTGTGTGAAGTGCAGGTTTATTTTGTGATTGTTGTATCGAGGGTGCTGTGTGTGAAGTGCAGGTTTATTTTGTATGATTGTTGTATCGAGGGTGCTGTGTGTGAAGTGCAGGTTTATTTTGTGATTGTTGTATCGAGGGTGCTGTGTGTGAAGTGCAGGTTTATTTTGTGATTGTTGTATCGAGGGTGCTGTGTGTGAAGTGCAGGTTTATTTTGTATGATTGTTGTATCGAGGGTGCTGTGTGTGAAGTGCAGGTTTATTTTGTATTATTGTTGTATCGAGGGCGCTGTGTGTGAAGTGCAGGTTTATTTTGTATGATTGTTGTATCGAGGGCGCTGTGTGTGAAGTGCAGGTTTATTTTGTATGATTGTTGTATCGAGGGTGCTGTGTGTGAAGTGCAGGTTTATTTTGTATGATTGTTGTATCGAGGGTGCTGTGTGTGAAGTGCAGGTTTATTTTGTGATTGTTGTATTGAGGGTGCTGTGTGTGAAGTGCAGGTTTATTTTGTATGATTGTTGTGTCGAGGGTGCTGTGTGTGAAGTGCAGGTTTATTTTGTATGATTGTTGTATCGAGGGTGCTGTGTGTGAAGTGCAGGTTTATTTTGTGATTGTTGTATCGAGGGTGCTGTGTGTGAAGTGCAGGTTTATTTTGTGATTGTTGTATCGAGGGTGCTGTGTGTGAAGTGCAGGTTTATTTTTTATGATTGTTGTATCGAGGGTGCTGTGTGTGAAGTGCAGGTTTATTTTGTATGATTGTTGTATCGAGGGTGCTGTGTGTGAAGTGCAGGTTTATTTTGTGATTGTTGTATCGAGGGTGCTGTGTGTGAAGTGCAGGTTTATTTTGTGATTGTTGTATCGAGGGTGCTGTGTGTGAAGTGCAGGTTTATTTTGTATGATTGTTGTGTCGAGGGTGCTGTGTGTGAAGTGCAGGTTTATTTTGTGATTGTTGTATCGAGGGTGCTGTGTGTGAAGTGCAGGTTTATTTTGTGATTGTTGTATCGAGGGCGCTGTGTGTGAAGTGCAGGTTTATTTTGTGATTGTTGTATCGAGGGTGCTGTGTGTGAAGTGCAGGTTTATTTTGTATGATTGTTGTATCGAGGGTGCTGTGTGAGAAGTGCAGGTTTATTTTGTATGATTGTTGTATTGAGGGTGCTGTGTGTGAAGTGCAGGTTTATTTTGTATGATTGTTGTATCGAGGGCGCTGTGTGTGAAGTTCAGGTTTATTTTGTGATTGTTGTATCGAGGGTGCTGTGTGTGAAGTGCAGGTTTATTTTGTGATTGTTGTATCGAGGGTGCTGTGTGTGAAGTGCAGGTTTATTTTGTATGATTGTTGTGTCGAGGGTGCTGTGTGTGAAGTGCAGGTTTATTTTGTATGATTGTTGTATTGAGGGTGCTGTGTGTGAAGTGCAGGTTTATTTTGTGATTGTTGTATCGAGGGTGCTGTGTGTGAAGTGCAGGTTTATTTTGTATGATTGTTGTAATGAGGGTGCTGTGTGTGAAGTGCAGGTTTATTTTGTATGATTGTTGTATCGAGGGTGCTGTGTGTGAAGTGCAGGTTTATTTTGTGATTGTTGTATCAAGGGCGCTGTGTGTGAAGTGCAGGTTTATTTTGTATGATTGTTGTATCGAGGGCGCTGTGTGTGAAGTGCAGGTTTATTTTGTATGATTGTTGTATCGAGGGCGCTGTGTGTGAAGTTCAGGTTTATTTTGTGATTGTTGTATCGAGGGTGCTGTGTGTGAAGTGCAGGTTTATTTTGTATGATTGTTGTGTCCAGGGTGCTGTGTGTGAAGTGCAGGTTTATTTTGTATGATTGTTGTATCGAGGGTGCTGTGTGTGAAGTGCAGGTTTATTTTGTGATTGTTGTATCGAGGGCGCTGTGTGTGAAGTGCAGGTTTATTTTGTGATTGTTGTATTGAGGGTGCTGTGTGTGAAGTGCAGGTTTATTTTGTATGATTGTTGTATAGAGGGCGCTGTGTGTGAAGTGCAGGTTTATTTTGTATGATTGTTGTATCGAGGGTGCTGTGTGTGAAGTGCAGGTTTATTTTGTATGATTGTTGTATCGAGGGTGCTGTGTGTGAAGTGCAGGTTTATTTTGTGATTGTTGTATCGAGGGTGCTGTGTGTGAAGTGCAGGTTTATTTTGTGATTGTTGTATCGAGGGCGCTGTGTGTGAAGTGCAGGTTTATTTTGTATGATTGTTGTATCGAGGGTGCTGTGTGTGAAGTGCAGGTTTATTTTGTGATTGTTGTATCGAGGGCGCTGTGTGTGAAGTGCAGGTTTATTTTGTGATTGTTGTATCGAGGGCGCTGTGTGTGAAGTGCAGGTTTATTTTGTGATTGTTGTATCGAGGGTGCTGTGTGTGAAGTGCAGGTTTATTTTGTGATTGTTGTATCGAGGGCTCTGTGTGTGAAGTGCAGGTTTATTTTGTGATTGTTGTATCGAGGGAGCTGTGTGTGACGTGCAGGTTTATTTTGTATAATTGTTGTATCGAGGGTGCTGTGTGTGAAGTGCAGGTTTATTTTGTGATTGTTGTATCGAGGGCGCTGTGTGTGAAGTGCAGGTTTATTTTGTGATTGTTGTATCGAGGGCGCTGTGTGTGAAGTGCAGGTTTATTTTGTGATTGTTGTATCGAGGGCGCTGTGTGTGAAGTGCAGGTTTATTTTGTGATTGTTGTATCGAGGGCGCTGTGTGTGAAGTGCAGGTTTATTTTGTGATTGTTGTATCGAGGGTGCTGTGTGTGAAGTGCAGGTTTATTTTGTGATTGTTGTATCGAGGGTGCTGTGTGTGAAGTGCAAGTTTATTTTTTATGATTGTTGTATCGAGGGTGCTATGTGTGAAGTGCAGGTTTATTTTGTATGATTGTTGTATCGAGGGTGCTGTGTGAGAAGTGCAAGTTTATTTTGTATGATTGTTGTATCGAGGGCGCTGTGTGTGAAGTGCAGGTTTATTTTGTGATTGCTGTATCGAGGGTGCTGTGTGTGAAGTGCAGGTTTATTTTGTGATTGTTGTGTCGAGGGTGCTGTGTGTGAAGTGCAGGTTTATTTTGTGATTGTTGTATCGAGGGTGCTGTGTGTGAAGTGCAAGTTTATTTTGTATGATTGTTGTATCGAGGGCGCTGTGTGTGAAGTGCAGGTTTATTTTGTATGATTGTTGTAATGAGGGTGCTGTGTGTGAAGTGCAGGTTTATTTTGTATGATTGTTGTAATGAGGGCGCTGTGTGTGAAGTGCAGGTTTATTTTGTGATTGTTGTATCGAGGGTGCTGTGTGTGAAGTGCAAGTTTATTTTGTATGATTGTTGTAATGAGGGTGCTGTGTGTGAAGTGCAGATTTATTTTGTATGATTGTTGTATCGAGGGTGCTGTGTGAGAAGTGCAGGTTTATTTTGTATGATTGTTGTATCGAGGGTGCTGTGTGTGAAGTGCAGGTTTATTTTGTGATTGTTGTGTCGAGGGTGCTGTGTGTGAAGTGCAGGTTTATTTTGTGATTGTTGTATCGAGGGTGCTGTGTGTGAAGTGCAGGTTTATTTTGTATGATTGTTGTATCGAGGGCGCTGTGTGTGAAGTGCAGGTTTATTTTGTGATTGTTGTATCGAGGGTGCTGTGTGTGAAGTGCAGGTTTATTTTGTGATTGTTGTATCGAGGGTGCTGTGTGTGAAGTGCAGGTTTATTTTGTATGATTGTTGTATCGAGGGCGCTGTGTGTGAAGTGCAGGTTTATTTTGTGATTGTTGTATCGAGGGCGCTGTGTGTGAAGTGCAGGTTTATTTTGTGATTGTTGTATCGAGGGCGCTGTGTGTGAAGTGCAGGTTTATTTTGTATGATTGTTGTATCGAGGGCGCTGTGTGTGAAGTGCAGGTTTATTTTGTATGATTGTTGTATCGAGGGTGCTGTGTGTGAAGTGCAGGTTTATTTTGTATGATTGTTGTATCGAGGGCGCTGTGTGTGAAGTGCAGGTTTATTTTGTATGATTGTTGTATCGAGGGCGCTGTGTGTGAAGTGCAGGTTTATTTTGTGATTGTTGTATCGAGGGTGCTGTGTGTGAAGTGCAGGTTTATTTTTTATGATTGTTGTATCAAGGGCGCTGTGTGTGAAGTGCAAGTTTATTTTGTATGATTGTTGTATCGAGGGCGCTGTGTGTGAAGTGCAGGTTTATTTTGTGATTGTTGTATCGAGGGCGCTGTGTGTGAAGTGCAGGTTTATTTTGTATGATTGTTGTATCGAGGGCGCTGTGTGAGAAGTGCAGGTTTATTTTGTGATTGTTGTATCGAGGGCGCTGTGTGTGAAGTGCAGGTTTATTTTGTGATTGTTGTGTTGAGGGTGCTGTGTGTGAAGTGCAGGTTTAATTTGTATGATTGTTGTATTGAGGGCGCTGTGTGTGAAGTGCAGGTTTATTTTGTGATTGTTGTGTCGAGGGTGGTGTGTGTGAAGTGCAGGTTTATTTTGTATGATTGTTGTGTCGAGGGTGCTGTGTGTGAAGTGCAGGTTTATTTTGTGATTGTTGTATCGAGGGCGCTGTGTGTGAAGTGCAGGTTTATTTTGTATGATTGTTGAATTGAGGGCGCTGTGTGTGAAGTGCAGGTTTATTTTGTGATTGTTGTATCGAGGGTGCTGTGTGTGAAGTGCAGGTTTATTTTGTATGATTGTTGTATCGAGGGTGCTGTGTGTGAAGTGCAGGTTTATTTTGTATGATTGTTGTATTGAGGGCGCTGTGTGTGAAGTGCAGGTTTATTTTGTGATTGTTGAATTGAGGGCGCTGTGTGTGAAGTGCAGGTTTATTTTGTGATTGTTGTGTCGAGGGTGCTGTGTGTGAAGTGCAGGTTTATTTTGTGATTGTTGTGTCGAGGGTGCTGTGTGTGAAGTGCAGGTTTATTTTGTATGATTGTTGTAATGAGGGTGCTGTGTGTGAAGTGCAGGTTTATTTTGTGATTGTTGTATCGAGGGTGCTGTGTGTGAAGTGCAGGTTTATTTTGTGATTGTTGTATCGAGGGTGCTGTGTGTGAAGTGCAGGTTTATTTTGTATGATTGTTGTATCGAGGGCGCTGTGTGTGAAGTGCAGGTTTATTTTGTGATTGTTGTGTTGAGGGTGCTGTGTGTGAAGTGCAGGTTTATTTTGTATGATTGTTGTATCGAGGGTGCTGTGTGTGAAGTGCAGGTTTATTTTGTGATTGTTGTATCGAGGGTGCTGTGTGTGAAGTGCAGGTTTATTTTGTATGATTGTTGTATCGAGGGCGCTGTGTGTGAAGTGCAGGTTTATTTTGTGATTGTTGTGTTGAGGGTGCTGTGTGTGAAGTGCAGGTTTATTTTGTATGATTGTTGTATCGAGGGCGCTGTGTGTGAAGTGCAGGTTTATTTTGTATGATTGTTGTATCGAGGGTGCTGTGTGTGAAGTGCAGGTTTATTTTGTATGATTGTTGTATCGAGGGTGCTGTGTGTGAAGTGCAGGTTTATTTTGTATGATTGTTGTATCGAGGGTGCTGTGTGTGAAGTGCAGGTTTATTTTGTGATTGTTGTATCGAGGGTGCTGTGTGTGAAGTGCAGGTTTATTTTGTGATTGTTGTATCGAGGGTGCTGTGTGTGAAGTGCAGGTTTATTTTGTATGATTGTTGTATCGAGGGCGCTGTGTGTGAAGTGCAGGTTTATTTTGTGATTGTTGTGTTGAGGGTGCTGTGTGTGAAGTGCAGGTTTATTTTGTATGATTGTTGTATCGAGGGTGCTGTGTGTGAAGTGCAGGTTTATTTTGTGATTGTTGTATCGAGGGTGCTGTGTGTGAAGTGCAGGTTTATTTTGTATGATTGTTGTATCGAGGGCGCTGTGTGTGAAGTGCAGGTTTATTTTGTGATTGTTGTGTTGAGGGTGCTGTGTGTGAAGTGCAGGTTTATTTTGTATGATTGTTGTATCGAGGGCGCTGTGTGTGAAGTGCAGGTTTATTTTGTATGATTGTTGTATCGAGGGTGCTGTGTGTGAAGTGCAGGTTTATTTTGTATGATTGTTGTATCGAGGGTGCTGTGTGTGAAGTGCAGGTTTATTTTGTATGATTGTTGTATCGAGGGTGCTGTGTGTGAAGTGCAGGTTTATTTTGTGATTGTTGTATCGAGGGTGCTGTGTGTGAAGTGCAGGTTTATTTTGTGATTGTTGTATCGAGGGTGCTGTGTGTGAAGTGCAGGTTTATTTTGTATGATTGTTGTATCGAGGGTGCTGTGTGTGAAGTGCAGGTTTATTTTGTATGATTGTTGTATCGAGGGCGCTGTGTGTGAAGTGCAGGTTTATTTTGTATGATTGTTGTATCGAGGGCGCTGTGTGTGAAGTGCAGGTTTATTTTGTATGATTGTTGTATCGAGGGTGCTGTGTGTGAAGTGCAGGTTTATTTTGTATGATTGTTGTATCGAGGGTGCTGTGTGTGAAGTGCAGGTTTATTTTGTGATTGTTGTATTGAGGGTGCTGTGTGTGAAGTGCAGGTTTATTTTGTATGATTGTTGTGTCGAGGGTGCTGTGTGTGAAGTGCAGGTTTATTTTGTATGATTGTTGTATCGAGGGTGCTGTGTGTGAAGTGCAGGTTTATTTTGTGATTGTTGTATCGAGGGTGCTGTGTGTGAAGTGCAGGTTTATTTTGTGATTGTTGTATCGAGGGTGCTGTGTGTGAAGTGCAGGTTTATTTTTTATGATTGTTGTATCGAGGGCGCTGTGTGTGAAGTGCAGGTTTATTTTGTATGATTGTTGTATCGAGGGCGCTGTGTGTGAAGTGCAGGTTTATTTTGTGATTGTTGTATCGAGGGTGCTGTGTGTGAAGTGCAGGTTTATTTTGTGATTGTTGTGTCGAGGGTGCTGTGTGTGAAGTGCAGGTTTATTTTGTATGATTGTTGTAATGAGGGTGCTGTGTGTGAAGTGCAGGTTTATTTTGTGATTGTTGTATCGAGGGTGCTGTGTGTGATGTGCAGGTTTATTTTGTGATTGTTGTATCGAGGGTGCTGTGTGTGAAGTGCAGGTTTATTTTGTATGATTGTTGTATCGAGGGCGCTGTGTGTGAAGTGCAGGTTTATTTTGTGATTGTTGTGTTGAGGGTGCTGTGTGTGAAGTGCAGGTTTATTTTGTATGATTGTTGTATCGAGGGTGCTGTGTGTGAAGTGCAGGTTTATTTTGTGATTGTTGTATCGAGGGTGCTGTGTGTGAAGTGCAGGTTTATTTTGTATGATTGTTGTATCGAGGGCGCTGTGTGTGAAGTGCAGGTTTATTTTGTGATTGTTGTGTTGAGGGTGCTGTGTGTGAAGTGCAGGTTTATTTTGTATGATTGTTGTATCGAGGGCGCTGTGTGTGAAGTGCAGGTTTATTTTGTATGATTGTTGTATCGAGGGTGCTGTGTGTGAAGTGCAGGTTTATTTTGTATGATTGTTGTATCGAGGGTGCTGTGTGTGAAGTGCAGGTTTATTTTGTATGATTGTTGTATCGAGGGTGCTGTGTGTGAAGTGCAGGTTTATTTTGTGATTGTTGTATCGAGGGTGCTGTGTGTGAAGTGCAGGTTTATTTTGTGATTGTTGTATCGAGGGTGCTGTGTGTGAAGTGCAGGTTTATTTTGTATGATTGTTGTATCGAGGGTGCTGTGTGTGAAGTGCAGGTTTATTTTGTATGATTGTTGTATCGAGGGCGCTGTGTGTGAAGTGCAGGTTTATTTTGTATGATTGTTGTATCGAGGGCGCTGTGTGTGAAGTGCAGGTTTATTTTGTATGATTGTTGTATCGAGGGTGCTGTGTGTGAAGTGCAGGTTTATTTTGTATGATTGTTGTATCGAGGGTGCTGTGTGTGAAGTGCAGGTTTATTTTGTGATTGTTGTATTGAGGGTGCTGTGTGTGAAGTGCAGGTTTATTTTGTATGATTGTTGTGTCGAGGGTGCTGTGTGTGAAGTGCAGGTTTATTTTGTATGATTGTTGTATCGAGGGTGCTGTGTGTGAAGTGCAGGTTTATTTTGTGATAGTTGTATCGAGGGTGCTGTGTGTGAAGTGCAGGTTTATTTTGTGATTGTTGTATCGAGGGTGCTGTGTGTGAAGTGCAGGTTTATTTTTTATGATTGTTGTATCGAGGGCGCTGTGTGTGAAGTGCAGGTTTATTTTGTATGATTGTTGTATCGAGGGTGCTGTGTGTGAAGTGCAGGTTTATTTTGTGATTGTTGTATCGAGGGTGCTGTGTGTGAAGTGCAGGTTTATTTTGTGATTGTTGTATCGAGGGTGCTGTGTGTGAAGTGCAGGTTTATTTTGTATGATTGTTGTGTCGAGGGTGCTGTGTGTGAAGTGCAGGTTTATTTTGTGATTGTTGTATCGAGGGTGCTGTGTGTGAAGTGCAGGTTTATTTTGTGATTGTTGTATCGAGGGCGCTGTGTGTGAAGTGCAGGTTTATTTTGTGATTGTTGTATCGAGGGTGCTGTGTGTGAAGTGCAGGTTTATTTTGTATGATTGTTGTATCGAGGGTGCTGTGTGAGAAGTGCAGGTTTATTTTGTATGATTGTTGTATTGAGGGTGCTGTGTGTGAAGTGCAGGTTTATTTTGTATGATTGTTGTATCGAGGGCGCTGTGTGTGAAGTTCAGGTTTATTTTGTGATTGTTGTATCGAGGGTGCTGTGTGTGAAGTGCAGGTTTATTTTGTGATTGTTGTATCGAGGGTGCTGTGTGTGAAGTGCAGGTTTATTTTGTATGATTGTTGTGTCGAGGGTGCTGTGTGTGAAGTGCAGGTTTATTTTGTATGATTGTTGTATTGAGGGTGCTGTGTGTGAAGTGCAGGTTTATTTTGTGATTGTTGTATCGAGGGTGCTGTGTGTGAAGTGCAGGTTTATTTTGTATGATTGTTGTAATGAGGGTGCTGTGTGTGAAGTGCAGGTTTATTTTGTATGATTGTTGTATCGAGGGTGCTGTGTGTGAAGTGCAGGTTTATTTTGTGATTGTTGTATCAAGGGCGCTGTGTGTGAAGTGCAGGTTTATTTTGTATGATTGTTGTATCGAGGGCGCTGTGTGTGAAGTGCAGGTTTATTTTGTATGATTGTTGTATCGAGGGCGCTGTGTGTGAAGTTCAGGTTTATTTTGTGATTGTTGTATCGAGGGTGCTGTGTGTGAAGTGCAGGTTTATTTTGTATGATTGTTGTGTCCAGGGTGCTGTGTGTGAAGTGCAGGTTTATTTTGTATGATTGTTGTATCGAGGGTGCTGTGTGTGAAGTGCAGGTTTATTTTGTGATTGTTGTATCGAGGGCGCTGTGTGTGAAGTGCAGGTTTATTTTGTGATTGTTGTATTGAGGGTGCTGTGTGTGAAGTGCAGGTTTATTTTGTATGATTGTTGTATAGAGGGCGCTGTGTGTGAAGTGCAGGTTTATTTTGTATGATTGTTGTATCGAGGGTGCTGTGTGTGAAGTGCAGGTTTATTTTGTATGATTGTTGTATCGAGGGTGCTGTGTGTGAAGTGCAGGTTTATTTTGTGATTGTTGTATCGAGGGTGCTGTGTGTGAAGTGCAGGTTTATTTTGTGATTGTTGTATCGAGGGCGCTGTGTGTGAAGTGCAGGTTTATTTTGTATGATTGTTGTATCGAGGGTGCTGTGTGTGAAGTGCAGGTTTATTTTGTGATTGTTGTATCGAGGGCGCTGTGTGTGAAGTGCAGGTTTATTTTGTGATTGTTGTATCGAGGGCGCTGTGTGTGAAGTGCAGGTTTATTTTGTGATTGTTGTATCGAGGGTGCTGTGTGTGAAGTGCAGGTTTATTTTGTGATTGTTGTATCGAGGGCGCTGTGTGTGAAGTGCAGGTTTATTTTGTGATTGTTGTATCGAGGGAGCTGTGTGTGAAGTGCAGGTTTATTTTGTATGATTGTTGTATCGAGGGTGCTGTGTGTGAAGTGCAGGTTTATTTTGTGATTGTTGTATCGAGGGCGCTGTGTGTGAAGTGCAGGTTTATTTTGTGATTGTTGTATCGAGGGCGCTGTGTGTGAAGTGCAGGTTTATTTTGTGATTGTTGTATCGAGTGTGCTGTGTGTGAAGTGCAGGTTTATTTTGTGATTGTTGTATCGAGGGTGCTGTGTGTGAAGTGCAGGTTTATTTTGTGATTGTTGTATCGAGGGTGCTGTGTGTGAAGTGCAGGTTTATTTTGTGATTGTTGTATCGAGGGTGCTGTGTGTGAAGTGCAAGTTTATTTTTTATGATTGTTGTATCGAGGGTGCTATGTGTGAAGTGCAGGTTTATTTTGTATGATTGTTGTATCGAGGGTGCTGTGTGAGAAGTGCAAGTTTATTTTGTATGATTGTTGTATCGAGGGCGCTGTGTGTGAAGTGCAGGTTTATTTTGTGATTGCTGTATCGAGGGTGCTGTGTGTGAAGTGCAGGTTTATTTTGTGATTGTTGTGTCGAGGGTGCTGTGTGTGAAGTGCAGGTTTATTTTGTGATTGTTGTATCGAGGGTGCTGTGTGTGAAGTGCAAGTTTATTTTGTATGATTGTTGTATCGAGGGCGCTGTGTGTGAAGTGCAGGTTTATTTTGTATGATTGTTGTAATGAGGGTGCTGTGTGTGAAGTGCAGGTTTATTTTGTATGATTGTTGTAATGAGGGCGCTGTGTGTGAATTGCAAGTTTATTTTGTATGATTGTTGTAATGAGGGTGCTGTGTGTGAAGTGCAGATTTATTTTGTATGATTGTTGTATCGAGGGTGCTGTGTGAGAAGTGCAGGTTTATTTTGTATGATTGTTGTATCGAGGGTGCTGTGTGTGAAGTGCAGGTTTATTTTGTGATTGTTGTGTCGAGGGTGCTGTGTGTGAAGTGCAGGTTTATTTTGTGATTGTTGTATCGAGGGTGCTCTGTGTGAAGTGCAGGTTTATTTTGTATGATTGTTGTATCGAGGGCGCTGTGTGTGAAGTGCAGGTTTATTTTGTGATTGTTGTATCGAGGGTGCTGTGTGTGAAGTGCAGGTTTATTTTGTGATTGTTGTATCGAGGGTGCTGTGTGTGAAGTGCAGGTTTATTTTGTATGATTGTTGTATCGAGGGTGCTGTGTGTGAAGTGCAGGTTTATTTTGTGATTGTTGTATCGAGGGTGCTGTGTGTGAAGTGCAGGTTTATTTTGTATGATTGTTGTATAGAGGGCGCTCTATACAATGTTCTTCAGAAGGCTATGAAGTTACAGTACCGTGTTTGTCTAGATTCACAAGGCTGTGAAGATACAGTGCTGTGTTCGTCTAGATTCACAAGGCTATGAAGATACAGTTCCGTGTTCGTCTAGATTCACAAGGCTATGAAGATACAGTACCGTGTTCGTCTAGATTCACAAGGCTATGAAGATACAGTACCGTGTTCGTCTAGATTCACAAGGCTATGAAGATACAGTACCGTGTTCGTCTTGATTCACAAGGCTATGAAGATACAGTGCTGTGTTCGTCTAGATTCAGAAGGCTATGAAGATACAGTACCGTGTTCGTCTAGATTCACAAGGCTGTGAAGATACAGTGCTGTGTTCGTCTAGATTCACAAGGCTATGAAGATACAGTGCCGTGTTCGTCTAGATTCACAAGGCTATGAAGATACAGTACCATGTTCGTCTAGATTCACAAGGCTGTGAAGATACAGTGCTGTGTTCGTCTAGATTCACAAGGCTATGAAGATACAGTACCGTGTTCGTCTAGGTCTTCTTGGGCCTAAATTTAAAATCGGAGAGCTTTGAAATTTTTGCATACCCAACAAATCCATAGCAATGGCACTCCAGTCCTTATCCATGTATAATGCACAATGACTGGGTGGGATATCTGCTCTGCATTGTACCTGTTCAGTGGATTTCTCCAATGGTGACTGTCCACACAGGTATCACACTGAATGCTGTACCAGTCTTGGCACTACTGATGATCTATTAAGGTTAAGAACATGGTTTAAAATCCCCCTGCCACCATTGTAGAGCCAGTGGAGTTTGATGCTCTATTTGGACCTATTTGCACCCTGTATCAGTATTGCTAATTCTGTAGAAACCAACTTGCTCAACACATGACCTGTACTGGAAACCTGTTGCCATGGAGACATTCAAATCTCTCTGCAGTAACAACAGGAGTGTGCTGCAGCCCTGCTAATCAAATCAGATGTTTTAACTACTGCAATGTGAGCAGCTCAGTTAAAGAAATGAAAAAACAAAACCAGAGCAAAGTATATTTGCGGCTTGGTTATACAAACACAGCCTGATCGCTGCACTTCATATATTTATACGAACACAGCATGATCACTGCACTTCATATACTTATACGAACACAGCATGATCACTGCACTGCATATATTTTCTTTACTTTGAAACTTTGCAACTCCATCCAGCACCGCGCTCCCCCATGCTGGTCTGCAGGTGTGAGAGTCACTCGGTGTTCTCTGTGCTGGACACAGTGTTCTTTCAGGTGTGAGAGTCACTCGGGGCTCTCTGTGGTGGACACAGTGTTCTTTCAGGTGTGAGAGTCACTCGGGGCTCTCTGTCCTGGACACAGTGTTCTTTCAGGTGTGAGAGTCACTCTGGGCTCTCTGTGCTGGACACAGTGTTCTTTCAGGTGTGAGAGTCACTCAGGGCTCTCTGTGCTGGACACAGTGTTCTTTCAGGTGTGAGAGTCACTCTGGGCTCTCTGTCCTGGACACAGTGTTCTTTCAGGTGTGAGAGTCACTCTGGGCTCTCTGTGCTGGACACAGTGTTCTTTCAGGTATGAGAGTCACTCAGGGCTCTCTGTGCTGGACACAGTGTTCTTTCAGGTATGAGAGTCACTCAGGGCTCTCTGTGCTGGACACAGTGTTCTTTCAGGTGTGAGAGTCACTCGGGGCTCTCTGTCCTGGACACAGTGTTCTTTCAGGTGTGAGAGTCACTCTGGGCTCTCTGTGCTGGACACAGTGTTCTTTCAGGTGTGAGAGTCACTCAGGGCTCTCTGTGCTGGACACAGTGTTCTTTCTTTCTTTTTTCTTTCTTTCTTTCTTACTTTCTTTCTAACTTATTGAAGTCATCCTTTTAGTCTTTTAAAAAGCAAAACATAAGAATTTATTGGTAAATAAGGACAGTGCTGCCAGAACTAAAATAATCAATATGAAGCTAGAGAGCTGTATTATTATTATTATTATTATTATTATTATTATTATTATTATTATTATTATTATTATTGAGATGTATTGCTTTTTAATATTTTTGTGTTCATTGTTACTGTAGCGTTCGAGCCAATGAATAAACTTACTGACAGAATAAAACAAAAATAAAGGCAGCCAGGCTTGCGAAGTGAACTCAACAATGGAGAAACTCATTTTATTCTTTTTCGCGGGGTCACACAACACACAGCTTCCACATCTCCTTACCACATGATACATAACCTTATTACTCCACTAGATGGCAGCATAAGACCACAAATATCTAGGGGAATCCTTATTTATCAGTACAGTTTTAGATGGCTACATAATTCCTCTGCTCTCTTAAGAAACATCATCGTTTCTAATATTCATCTTAATCAAAAAGAACACTAACAAATAAACATGAACTGAAGCATTTCCAATGTAAACGTGAATTCAGTTTCCTTTCCACAGTATTTTTTATTAGTTATAAATCAAAGCTTGTCAGCTATTATTATTATTATTATTTATTTCTTAGCAGATGCCCTTATCCAGGGCGACTTACAATTGTTACAAGATATGACATTATTTGTACATACAATTACCCAATTATACAGTTGGGTTTTTACTGGAGCAATCTAGGTAAAGTACCTTGCTCAAGGGTACAGCAGCAGTGTCCCCCACCTGAGATTGAACCCATGACCCTCCGGTCAAGAGTCCAGAGCCCTAACCACTACACCACACAGCTAATCCAACAAAATCTGAAAAATGGAAAGAAAACATTAAACCGTGACATATGGCAATGCAAAGCATAAATGTATTCAAAGATTATGTAACAGTTTACACAAAGAAAACACTTCAGCCCTGCCGAGGCAGTGACACACACACACACACACACACACACACACACACACACACACACACACACACACACACACACACACACACAGTGAGAGTCTGGAGCAGCTACACAAGGTAACCTGAACTCAATAAACACAGACACTGCTACACGCACACACACACACACACACACACACACACACACACACACACACACACACACACACACACACTAATGTCAGGGTTTATGTAGTTACATTTTACCACTAATATTTTTTTTATTTTGTTTTGAGGGATGTTTTTGCTTTTATTGACCATTTTTTAAAAAAAAATGTGTTGAAGGGGTGAATAGTATTATTAAGTATTCAAAGATGTATTAGAAATAATCAATTATAAAACTAAAGTAAGGTTTCAGCTCAACCACTGTGTCGTTTCCTTGTGTTGAGGGTTGAAGAGGTAACGGATTTGCCATAATAACTAAATAAATGAATATATACATATATTTATATATATAGTTTTTTTCAGTTACTTTTGACCTTTCTGTATATACAGCTAAATAATTATTCCATAGAATAAAACTCTCACAAAACAGTGAGTTGTTTTTTCAAATCACTCCTCTCACACAGCACACAAGCAGCAGTGCGACACCAACTGAACACCCAGAAAACCACCTCGGAATCGGGTCCGTGCAGAACTCTAACCTGAGAAGCCATTCATGTATCTCAATCACAACGTGTTAATAGTAAAATTGAATTATTTTTTTCTCTGTTAAACAACTAACTTGGCCAAGCCTTGCTGTTTGATTTACAAGCAGAACGTACATACGAGATTGCGATGTGTTAATAAGCCTCTAAACTTAAAGCTACTGTATAATGAACAATAAAGTATTTAATGCTGGGCACTTTATTACAACCATTCTGCACCACTGTATTTACATTAATAAAGGAGTTGCTTCTGCTTTTAAATGAAAGTGAGACAATTTAAAAGGGGGGGGGGTCTTTACCCGTGTCTGTAAAACTCCCTAAATACCTTTAAGTTCTAACCTCGATACTTGTAATAAAAACTATGGGATTTATTTGATCTCGGCATTTGTGGGTCTAAATGTTTAAATCATTAAATTTGATTTCTTGCTTTACTTTGGGATGTGTAAGTATTTAAATAGTGCAATAGCTGAGAAGTTGTTGCTCCTACCTGGCTTTCAATTGCTGGCCGTGCTGCAGTTCAGACTCTCTCTAATGATCTTTCAGTTGGTGCCTGTGCTGCAGTTCAGTCTCTCTCCAGTGATCTTTCAATTGCTGCCAGTGCTGCAGTTCAGACTCTCTCCAATGATCTTTCAATTGCTGCCTGTGCTGCAGTTCAGACTTTCTCCAGTGATCTTTCAATTGCTGCCTGTGCTGCAGTTCAGACTCTCTCCAATGATCTTCAATTGCTGGCCATGCTGCAGTTCAGACTCTCTCCAATAATCTTTCAGTTGGTGTCTGTGCAGCAGTTCAGTCTCTCTCCAGTGATCTTTCAATTGCTGCCTGTGCTGCAGTTCAGACTCTCTCCAATGATCTTCAATTGCTGCCTGTGCTGCAGTTCAGACTCTCTCCAATGATCTTCAATTGCTGCCTGTGCTGCAGTTCAGACTCTCTCCAATGATCTTTCAGTTGGTGCCTGTGCTGCAGTTCAGTCTCTCTCCAGTGATCTTTCAATTGCTGCCTGTGCTGCAGTTCAGACTCTCTCCAATGATCTTTCAATTGCTGCCTGTGCTGCAGTTCAAACTCTCTCCAATGATCTTCAATTGCTGCCTGTGCTGCAGTTCAGACTCTCTCCAATGATCTTTCAATTGCTGCCTGTGCTGCAGTTCAGACTCTCTCCAATGATCTTTCAATTGCTGCCTGTGCTGCAGTTCAGTCTCTCTCCAGTGATCTTTCAATTGCTGCCTGTGCTGCAATTCAGACTCTCTCAAATGATCTTCAATTGCTGCCTGTGCTGCAGTTCAGACTCTCTCCAATGATCTTTCAATTGCTGCCTGTGCTGCAGTTCAGACTCTCTCCAGTGATCTTTCAATTGCTGCCTGTGCTGCAGTTCAGACTCTCTCCAATGATCTTTCAGTTGGTGCCTGTGCCGCAGTTCAGACTCTCTCCAATGATCTTTCAATTGCTGCCTGTGCTGCAGTTCAGACTCTCTCCAATGATCTTTCAATTGCTGCCTGTGCTGCAGTTCAGACTCTCTCCAATGATCAGAAGGACAGGTAGAGTGCATGCATCCATCCATCCATCTGTCCATCCATCCACACACACACACAGGTAGAGTGCATGCATGCATCCATCCATCCATCCATCCATCCATCCATCCATCCATCCATCCATCCACACACACAGGTAGAGTGCATGCATGCATGCATCCATCCATCCACAGTGTTCCTGGTCTCTGTACCTTTCCCGTCAGACAGGTAGTTGTACCACAGAAGGGCGGTGCCCTGGCTGGGCTTCAAACGCAGGTTACCCTTGTCACAGTCCTTTCGGGTATCCAGCAGATCCACATCATTCTGAATCAGAGACTGGAACATAAAGCAGCACACGCTTCAGCAGCACAGCCTCCATTATTATTATTATTATTATTATTATTATTATTATTATTATTATTATTATTATTATTATTATTATTATTATTATTATTATTATTTGTTTATTTAGCAGACGCCTTTATCCAAGACGACTTACAGAGACTAGGGTGTGTGAACTATGCATTAGCTGCAGAGTCATTTACAATTACGCATCACCCGAAAGACGGAGCACAAGGAGGTTAAGTGGCTTGCTCAGGGTCACACAATGAGTCAGTAGTTGAGGTGGGATTTGAACCGGAGACCTCCTGGTTACAAGCCCCTTTCTTTAAACACTGGACCACACAATCTCCTCCACCATCACAGCATGCAGTACACAAGGGCAGGCTAGCTGCAGAATACATCAAACACACACAGAGCTTCGCACTGTCCTCATACAATCTTTGTATACATTATGAATAAAAAGGCAGGCAGACTCCCCAGCGACAGCGTGTGGAAGCAACTTCGTGGGAGAAGTACTGTTGTGGACAAGTACAACGCAGTTAGAAGCAGTTTGAAAGCAGGTTGACAGCTGCAGAAGCTAAACTAAACTAAAAAAAAAAAAAAAGGTCTTCAAGCCAGTAATCTGTGACAACTGCATGATGTGGGAAATCCGAGAAAACCCAACAGAGCTCAACCAAGTGTGTGTAAAGTGCCGTACGATCCAGTACTTGCTTCAGCGATTCAGCCTGCTAGAAAAGGAGATGGAGGAAATGAGACAGCAACAGGAGCTTGAGGAGCTGGCACACCCACAATTCATGGAAGTCTGCACCCCTAGCAGACTGAAAGCCACCAGGGAGATGGAAGAGAGTCGAAACAGCTGGGTTCAGATAGGCAGAAGCAGGGAAAAAAAGAAACTTCGTAAAACACAACCACCAGAAATCCAGACAGCCAACACATTTGAGCCACTTCAACATTTAGATGACCAAAACCAACATCAAGAGAATGAAAGAAACAACACCCAGGACCCTATAAACAGTGCTGACCAGGCAGCAAAAAGAAGGGAGGTCATGATTGTTGGGGACTCCATACTGAGAAACACAGCAAGTTCAGTTCGCAGTTTGGACCCCCTTACTACAACAGTGTGCTGCCTTCCAGGAGCCTCAGTCAAGCACATCACTGATAATGTGGACAGGCTCCTAGAACGAACAGGAGATGACCCGGTAGTAGTCGTCCACATTGGTACAAACAACATTGGAAGAGACAGGCCGAGATCCCTGCAAAACAAATTCAGAGAGCTAGGAAGGAAATTAAAAGACAAGACCAAAACTGTGGTATTTTCTGGGATACTGCCAGCGCCTTGCAAAGGACCATATGGACAGCTGGAAATACAAAATCAAAATGCATGGCTGAAATCGTGGTGCACACAGGAAGGCTTCACCTTTCTTGAACATTGGAGCACTTTCTACAACAAGGACTATCTATACAGGTGGGACGGACTGCACTTAAACAGAAAAGGAACCAATCTACTCGGAGAAAGGATCCTTCAGGTGGTACAGAAGCATTTAAACTAGAAAGGAAGGGGGGAGAAAACAAAAAAACAGAAGGGAGACTACATCAAAACAAGGGCAACAACTCAGGTAAGACCACTATTAAATGTATTTATCTTAATGCTAGAAGTCTCAGAAACAAAATGTTAGAACTTGAAGCTACTGCACTAACAAATAACTACGATGTGATAGGTGTTACAGAAACTTGGTTGTCTGAGAGTGATGGAGACGAATATAATATTAGTGGGTACACACTGTATAGGAAAGACAGGCAGGACAGAAGAGGCGGAGGGGTAGCGCTATACATAAGAAATAGCCTTGAAGCCCAGGTGTTAAATCAGGACAAAGAAAACAATGCAGAATCAATATGGGTCAGAATAATGGACACAAATTCAAAGGGCATAATAATAGGAGCATGCTATAGACCGCCAAATTCAGACGCTGAGCAAAATAATCTGTTGTACAATGACATTCAAAATGCGTGTAGAAAAGGAGAAGCCATACTAATGGGGGATTTCAACTTCCCCTGTATAAAATGGGAAAACCCAATGGGGGGCACGACGGACGAAATTGAAATGGTGGAAATGACAAATGACTGCTTCCTAACGCAATTTGTCAAGGCACTGACTAGAGGGGAGGCATGCCTTGATTTAGTCTTTTCAAATAATGAAGACAGAATAACTAAAACAGGAGGTCAGAGAGCCATTGGCAAACTCAGACCACAACATGGTCTCATTTGAAATATTTTTCAAAACCCCAAAAGTAATGACTAAAGCTAAGGTTTACAATTTTAGAAAAGCAAACTACGAAGGTATGAAACAGAGACTAACAGAAGTAGATTGGAGTAAAATAGAGAAAACATCCACAGAAAAAGGGTGGCTGTTTTTTTAAAAATGTAGTACTAGAGGCACAAAACAATTACATCCCAAAAGTAGACAAATCTAAATCTAAATAAAAATGGCCAAAATGGTTTAATAGTTCAATTAAAAAAAATATTCAGCGAAAAAAGGCACTTTACAGAGCGTTTAAATGGGACCAAAAACAAAGCACACAGAAAGAGTACTTGGAACTGCAAACACAAGTCAAAAAGGAAGTTAGAAAGGCCAAGAGAGAGATAGAAATCAATATTGCTAAGGGGGCTAAATCCAATATTATAACAGCAAGAGAACATTCAAAGAGGAGGTTAAATGTCTAAGAGACACAAATGGCAAAATCATAGATGAAGAAAAAAAAATAGCAAATATATTAAATGATTACTTTTCACAGGTTTTTACAAAGGAGGACATGGACAACATGCCCCACATGTCGACCTGTTCCTATCCAATTTTAAATAACTTTAGCATAACAGAGGCAGAAGTGTTAAAGGGACTAGGAGCTCTTAAAATAAACAAATCCCCTGGGCCAGATGGTATTGAGCTTCTTGAACTCCTGTACACTCAGCATCCCTGGGGGCATTTCAAACACACAGAGCACTCATCACTCCCAACAAAGAGCACTCACCCCTCCCCACAACAGAGAGCACTCCCAACAACAGACAGCACTCACCAATCACTCACTCCCAACAACAGAGAGCACTCACCACTCACTCACTCCCAACAACAGAGAGCACTCACCACTTCCCACAACAGAGAGCACTCACGACTCCCCACAACACAGAGCACTCACCACTCCCCACAACAGAGAGCACTCACCACTCCCCACAACACAGAGCACTCACCACCCCCAGCTCTCTCTCACACAATCATGCTCCCTGCCCCTCTCCCCTAGCTCCCTCTCTCACTCAGTGCAGGACCTTCAGGGGGATTCAAGGAATCAGAATGTGCACAAGTCCACTGCCAGAAGTGAATCCTTCTAACTGCTGAAGACCAGAGACTGCCGCTTCCCTCACCGTTCCCATCAGGATCAGCCTTCAGCCCTGCATAGATCTCCCTCACATTCTCTGGAGTGAGTCAGATCCCGTCCCGGACACGCAAATGGGTCAGAACCTGCATCAGGGAAGAACAAGACAGCAAACTGTGATATCAAACTGGAACCAGGCTGAAATATAGCAGACTGTGTGTAGCACAACTCTGCTCTGGTATATATATATATATATTCTGTGTGTAGCACAATGCTCTGCTCCCTGGTATAAATAGATTCTGTGTGTAGCACAATGCTCTGCTCCCTGGTATATATATTCTGTGTGTAGCACAATGATGTGCTCCCAGTACCTCCTGCAGCTGCAGCTGCCCGTCCCGGTTGTGGTCCAGCAGATTGAAGATCTCCTCTTGGCTGATCTCCAGCTGCACTGCCAGCTCGTCTCCTCCCTCTGGGATCATCACCTGGCTCTCCTGCAGCCCCTTCAGCTTGGCCAGGTGAATAAGGAGGTGACATTCTTCATCAGACAGGAAGCCAGAGATCTCTAGGGGAGAGGTTCAGGGTTAGCACTAACAATGTGCCCCCGCTACACCCTCACATGCACATCACTGCACTGCACAAATGAGCACTAACAAGGTGCCCCCACTACACCCTCACATGCTACTAACAATGAGAACAGGATTACTTCAGAGCAGTTTCAAACTGTACAGCTCTCTCATATGGGACCAGAGCTGTGCTTGCGAGAGTCTGCGCTGTGCTTGTGAGCGCCTGCGCTGTTCTTGTGAGCGTCTGCGCTGTGCTGCTCCCTCACCGAAGAGCAGGGGTTTCAGGCTGAGTGTCTTCAGCTCATGGAGTTTGTTTGGCACCAGCTCAACTGAAATCACAAGCCTTCTGTAAGTGTTAGGTTTGAAATGTGTAATACTAGAATTATTAACTAACTGTTGCTTAATAAAATGGAATTTGCTTTTGTGTTGAATTGTTCTGACTGTGGATTCGTTAATCAATATATCTGCCCCTTCTTTCTAAAATAGAGGTGAGCCGAAGCGAGGCAGAGAGAACACCAGGCGGGCAGCAGAGTTCTGGATGAGCTGGAGCGGACGGGTGGCGGACGCAGGGAGGCCAGCCAGGAGGTACCGTGTTCGTCTAGCTTCTCTTTGTATCTGTATGACTGTATGTAAACATTCTCATCAGAGCATCTCGGATCGGGACACATACCTTGATGCCCTCCAGGCAAGGGAGATACATGTCTTCTTGCCCAGGATCCGGGCTCACGGGCAGCGGCAGCAGGTGCGCCCCGCTGTTACCGAAGGACGGGTTAACTGAATCCTGGTTGTCCACAGCAGAGCTGTCCCCGGGGCCGTTGTTGCAATGTACGTAGAGCAGCAACGCGATGACATTGATAATGTAAACATGCACAAACACCATGACCACGACAAAGTATGAGTGAGAGCACACGTTGCTTTTCTGAAGCGAGACCCGGTCCCGGGGCATGGAGAGCTCGGGCTCAAATCCCCAGGGCAGTGGTCGATCATCGCGGCAGCGCGGTCGCAGATGTTGTTGTAGCTAGACGGCCGTGGACCTGTGACTTGTCATATAAAAATCAAACAGCCCTGCCACCAGGTGGTTTCTTGTTTAGCCGCATCACATGGTTATTTAAATAACACAAAACACAATAGCATTGTTACTTAACAACTGGGTGCTTATTGTCCTGCAATATTCCACAAATACAACAACCTAATAACACACTAACAAAACAAACATGCAATTGGGCTAGGTCCGCGGCCGGGTGCCCCAGGGTTTCTCAGTGTCTATCCCACTTAAAGCTCTCTCTCTCGGCCGAGGGCTCGGGATGCTGCGCAACATTCTCCAAAGCGGCGATGATCGGAAGGTTTTTGTGTATTACTATTTTACCCTCAGTAAAAGTATATCCATATGCGGTGTCAAATACCCTTGTATCATCGTTGTGCCAGCGAGCATTCTTATGAATGGAATTGTTTATTCTGTGATTAAACACATGCCATACAGCTCACACCAGATCACATGTGGTCACCAATTCACACTGAAGTGCTCGTCAGTTACAAATAATATTATGAGAGAATGATTGGTGATATTGCGTTTATCTGACATTTATCATATTAACGAATCAAAAAAGTGGGATAGAAAACACATTGGGGACTTCCTTATCCAAACTGTATTGCAGCGATGCTGGAGAATCGGGTTAGGGTTAGGGTAAGGGTTAGGGTTAGGGTTAGGGTTAGGGTTAGGGTTAGGGTTAGGGTTAGGGTTAGGGTTAGGGTTAGGTTGAGGTAGGAACTTTGTTTCCCTGAGAACTCCACACTTGGTTGGATTTTCAGGGAAAGAAAGATGCACTGGCCATCTGGCTCTTTTTGGATTTCTTTCTTTGTTTTTTTTTGTTTTGGAGCTCCTTTTCTAGTGTAGGTCTATCGTGGAGTTTCTAATGTTCAGGCCTAGCGGAAAGTTGTTTGTAGTTTGTTGAACCAGTCTTTTTCTCTCCATTTCCTTTCTCCGATTGTCCAGTTCTGGTTCCTCTCCAGCCCTGTAATTTTCAGAGATTCCAAGTTGTGTTGTAGAAAGTGTGCTACTAGAGGTGTTTGTGATTCTTTTTTGTGTTTGATATTATAGATGTGTTGTGTTAGTCTTACTCGGATAGTGTTTAGGGTTGGGGTTAGGGTTAGGGTTAGGGTTAGGGTTTAGGGTTTTAGCGTTTCCGTGCTAAAGGTCTTGTTTTGTAGCTTGCAGTAATGCCTTTCCAGGCATACCTTGATTCAATTGATACCACCTGTGGTTATTTAAATATTAAAAAAACTCCCATCGAAACGAACTGGCCTTTTTTTCGCCAAATGTAAACAAAACATATTTAAGGTCGTTATTTAGTGTAGCAGTCGAATAAAAACTCGAGTGCGGTGTTGTTTTGTAGCTTGCAATCATACCTATCCAACGGTTATTGAAATATTAATTTTAATGTGATTCCCATTGAAACGTATAGGCGTTTTCACCAAAACCGAAAAAAAGACACAATAACACGTGCCATTTAGTGCAGGTGTGGAATTACAACCCAGGAACGGTCTCGTTGTGTAGATGACACCCTTATCTGTATAACAATGCCCTACCTGAAACGATAGCACCTGGCGTTTCGTATTTATAGGGAAAATAAGAATTTTGCACCAAACCGCAACTTGATGAAAACCCATAGGATAACATTGAAATCCACAAAACACAATTGCTTTTTTTGAATAAAAACTCTGTTTTTCAACGGATTGGTCTCAAATTTGGTACACAATTGCTACCTATTACCCTGATGCAGGAACTGTTTGAATGGTTTCTCTAGCACATACTGTTCCAGAGAAATAAAAAAAAAGAAGTGAATTTGCATCTGCCAGTAATCTTTTTTTTTTTCTTATAAATCAGTTTTTGCAGGATTCATTACAAGGCCACTGAATACTGTTAGAGACTAATTCTCTGATACTACAACCATTTAAATGGAGCTTCTATCTGGTCGCACAGCCGAGAAACACTTAAAAAGGTGCTTATCAAATATGCTGCAATCTCTCGGTATGAGTCAATCTAAGGCAAGCTGCTGCATTTCAACCAAAAGCCCCATAAACCTGTGCTTCTAGATTTATTATCTGCATATAATACAGGTACTCTGTAGCAATTTTCAGCCACCTACCACATTCGCTGATTCTTTGAGAGCCTGCCAAAATTGTTACAAATGCCCCATAGGCTTAAAGCAGCGGTCGCCTTAGTTGAATGGGAATAAAGCTGAATTTTGTAGGAATCGCTCTAAAAACACTGGGCTCAGTTACAGGCTGTTAGTCTGATACTACAGCCCTTGAAATGGTGTTTCTACCTGCTTGCACGGCTTCAAAGCTCTTCCAAATGTACTTTTTCGAGGGGCCTGCAGTGCACTTAGAAGTGGCATTTAAGGACAGGGGCAGCGTCGGAACCGAAAGGCCCAGCAACCTGTGCTTTTCAACCACCTATCTGCATGTCCTACAGGTACTCTGTAGCAATTTTCAGCCACCTACCACATTCGCTGATTCTTTGAGAGCCTGCCAAAGCTGTTACAAATGCCCCATAGGCTTAAAGCAGCGGTCGCCTTAGTTGAATGGGAAAAAAGCTGAATTGTGCAGGAATCGCTCTAAAAACACTGGGCTCAGTTACAGGCTGTTAGTCTGATACTACAGCCCTTGGAATGGTGTTTCTATCTGCTTGCACGGCTTCAAAGCTCTTCCAAATGTACTTTTTCAAGTATTTGAATGGTTATCGACTCCACTTCTTAGGGGCTGCTGCCATCTACTGGTGGAAAATATTTATGAAACCGGGGAATCCAACGCAAATGCTGTTACTCTTATTTGAAGTGCTAAAAAAAAAATCAGATTTCAAACACTGCAGGTGTTTTTAGAACTATCGAAAAACGCTCAAACAGGTGATGTACATTGTAATGGACACCAGGTGTGAAAGGGTTAAGGACAGGGGGGCCTCCGCAGCGGCGCGTGTGCAGGTGTTCCCCCGAGCTCGCGGAACTGCAACACGGCCTCATAACACCCGTGCACCCGGGGGGGGGGGGACGTGCATTTAATTAATTCATTAATCGCTGTTCCGCCGTGCAGCTCCCCGGGGGCGGGGGGGACGAGCAAGTGTTCAGCCCGAGCTCATAACACCCGTGCACACGGGGGGGACGTGCAGGTATTTTTTTCCCCCAGCAGACGGGGGTCCCGGCCTTACACTCGGGCAGCTCCCCGGGGAATGTTAGAGGTCGTCGCCCCCGCTGCTGAGGCGCTAAAGTATCCGACTGCCTGGAGCGCTAAACCGGCTCCAATCGGTCAGCGGGGACCGCGGGGAGTTAGCCGTGAACGGAGCGTCCTGCTGCCTTCTCGCCGAGTTCGAAAATAGCCGAGAGTTAAGCACCCCCCTCCCCGCTGTGTCTTCGGCAGACGTCCGCAACGTCACGTCGGACGGGCCTCTGGTCATGTGAATTGATTGTGACATGACCAGAGTCCCGTCCGTCTTGAAGCGGCACGATGCTGCCGAAGCCACGGCGGGGAGGGGGGCTTAACTCTCGGCTATTTTCGCTGGCCTCCGGGGCTGCTTCTAACGGGTCTCTGCAGCGGCGCTTGTGCAGGTGTTCAGCCGAGCTCGCGGAACTCCAGCCCGGCCTCATGACACCCGTGCTCCCGGGGGGGACGAGCAGGTGTTCAGCCCGAGCTCGCGGAACTGCAGCCCGGCCTCTGCTCCCACTTGCCCGGGCAGGGTTCCACGGCCCCGGGGACAGCTCCCGCCGCCCCGGACCCATAACGCCCGTGCTCCCGGGGGGAACACGGGACGTGCATTTAATTAATTCATCGCTGTTCCGCCGTGCAGCTCCACCGGGGGGGGGGACGAGCAAGTGTTCAGCCCGAGCTCGCGGAACTGCAACCCGGCCTCAGAACACTCGTGCACCCGGGGGGGACGTGCATTTAATTAATTAATTAATTAATTAATGCCCTACCTGAAACGATAGCACCTGGCGTTTCGTATTAATCGCTGTTCACCCGGGACGCGGGGCCCCGGCGAACCGCCGTGCAGCTCCCCGCACTGGGCTTGTGTCCCAGGCATCCATCCCCCTGCCCTGGCCGCATCCATGGCCGGTGAAAAGGATGGAGCGTCCCAAAGCCCAGCATCCGACTGGGATGCAAGTGCAGTCCCACTCCCAAGCTCTCCCACTCTCCGTTGCAGGCACGCAGCTCCAGCTGTGGCCCATCAAAACTAGTGCGACTCGGGTTTAGGGTTAGGGTTAGGGTTAGGGTTAGGGTTAGGGTTAGGGTTAGGGTTAGGGTTAGGGTTAGGTTGAGGTAGGAACTTTGTTTCCCTGAGAACTCCACACTTGGTTGGTTTTTCAGGGAAAGAAAGATGCACTGGCCATCTGGCTCTTTTTGGATTTCTTTCTTTGTTTTTTTTGTTGTTTTGGAGCTCCTTTTCTAGTGTAGGTCTATCGTGGAGATTCTAATGTTCAGGCCTAGCGGGAAAGTTGTTTGTAGTTTGTTGATCCAGTCTTTTTCTCTCCATTTCCTTTCTCCGATTGTCCAGTTCTGGTTCCTCTCCAGCCCTGTAATTTTCAGAGATTCCAAGTTGTGTTGTAGAAAGTGTGCTACTAGAGGTGTTTGTGATTCTTTTTTGTGTTTGATATTATAGATGTGTTGTGTTAGTCTTACTCGGATAGTGTTGCCTGTTTCTCCAATGTAAATGGTTTTGCATGTATCGCATTGTATTGCGTAGATGCAGTTCCTGCTGTTTTGTGTAAAGGTTTGTGGAATGTTGTATGTGATGCCTGTGGATTGGCTCCGGAGGGAGGAAAGTTGCTTGAAGTGTCGTGATGCTTTTGTTGGTTTGCGATTAAGTGAAGGCAGTTTACTGGACACTAAATAGTTGGTCAAGTTTTTGTTTTTTCTGTAGGCTGAGATGATCTTGTGTCCTGTAAGAAGGTTGGTGTCTTGTAATTTGTTGGTTAGGTTTTGTTTTATCTGTGAATTAGCTGCCACACTAAAATGTGAGTAGGTTAGGGTTAGGGTTAGGGTTAGGGTTAGGGTTAGGGTTAGGGTTAGGTTGAGGTAGGAACTTTGTTTCCCTGAGAACTCCACACTTGGTTGGTTTTTCAAGGAAAGAAAGATGCACTGGCCATCTGGCTCTTTTTGGATTTCTTTCTTTGTTTTTTTTGTTTTGGAGCTCCTTTTCTAGTGTAGGTCTATCGTGGATTTTCTAATGTTCAGGCCTAGCGGGAAAGTTGTTTGTAGTTTGTTGATCCAGTCTTTTTCTCTCCATTTCCTTTCTCCGATTGTCCAGTTCTGGTTCCTCTCCAGCCCTGTAATTTTCAGAGATTCCAAGTTGTGTTGTAGAAAGTGTGCTACTAGAGGTGTTTGTGATTCTTTTTTGTGTTTGATATTATAGATGTGTTGTGTTAGTCTTACTCGGATAGTGTTGCCTGTTTCTCCAATGTAAATGATTTTGCATGTATCGCATTGTATTGCGTAGATGCAGTTCCTGCTGTTTTGTGTAAAGGTTTGTGGAATGTTGTATGTGATGCCTGTGGATTGGCTCCGGAGGGAGGAAAGTTGCTTGAAGTGTCGTGATGCTTTTGTTGGTTTGCGATTAAGTGAAGGCAGTTTACTGGACACTAAATAGTTGGTCAAGTTTTTGTTTTTTCTGTAGGCTGAGATGATCTTGTGTCCTGTAAGAAGGTTGGTGTCTTGTAATTTGTTGGTTAGGTTTTGTTTTATCTGTGAATTAGCTGCCACACTAAAATGTGAGTAGGTAGTTATGAGTGGAATAATCTTTTTGTTGTCTCTAGGCTTTTGTTCTAAGAAGGTTTTCCTTATTCCTCTGAGGAAGGAACGGGAGTACCCCCTTTGTCTGAGTGCTGTGAATAAAACTTTGGTAGCTGCCTGGAAGTCAGTATGTTGTGTGCAAATTCTGTGGAATCTGAGTAGTTGTGATTTTATTAAACCTCTAAACGTGTGTTTAGGGTGATAGCTGGTTTTGTGTAGTAGAGTGTGTGTGTCAGTTTCTTTAAAATATACTTTTGTGTCTAGTTGGTGTGTTTGTGAAAAATGTGGTCCTTTGTAAGTGGTGGTGTCTAAAAAGTTTACTTTGCTGTTATGTGTGGTGTATTTTACCTTGATGGACTGGTGGTGTGTGTTAAGTAACGAGATGAAATGTGTAAATTCCTCCATGCTATGTGTCCAAGTGCCCCAAATGTCATCTAGGTACCTGAAATAGTGAGTTGGTCTGTGTGGGCATCTGGGGAGGATTGTTTCTTCCCAATCGGCCATGTAGATGTTAGCATATGATGGAGCAAAGCGTTTCCCCATCGCTGTTCCTTTGGTTTGGAGGTAGAATTGGTTGTCGAATTCAAAGTCGTTTTTCCTTAAGCTGATTTCCAGGAGTTTGATCAGTTCCTCGTCTGGTCTGGTTGGATCCGGATTTAGATTTAGACATTTCCTGATAGCTGCAATGCCTGCGTTGGTCTCTATGTTTGTGTACAAGCTGTCTATATCTATTGTGAAGAGAAAAGCTGTTTCTGGTAGTTTGAGTGTTTTAATTTTGTCTATGAAGTCATATGTGTCTTTAACCCTTTGCGGTCCATTGTCGGACTGGGTCCGACATTGCAATTATTCCTCACAGGTCCTTTGTCGGACTGGGTCCGACATCATTATAGCAACGCAATAAACGGGTGTTTAGTCGTTTTTTCTCCGGAAAAAGCCGAGAAAACCATTCAATTGCCGAGTGGTAGCGACAGGAGCCGAGACAAGTCGGAAAAAAAAAAAAAAAAAAAAAAAAGGCGTATTTCATGAATAGTCATACATGGTATCAGGTATCAGATAATGGGCGTCCATAATAAACAAGCTGGCTAAGTGCGTCAGCGCACTGAGACTATCATGGATATTTGCAGAGCTTTTTTCAGATGTTATAGTAATAAAATAATGACTTTGATCGCATTATTGAGGAGTTTGGTGATAAAACGAGTGATCTGGAGATGATCGATCGGTATGTACGACTATTATTATTATTATTATTTATTTCTTACACAGCTGAACGCTATAGCAAACAAAAGGCTGGGGAGGGGCTGGAGATGCCTAGTGTGTGCTTTGTTGATATGCAGGGCCATTTAAACCCGTTTGACTGTGAAAAAAAATACTTTTAAACAGCGCGTATAAAATTAACTGCGCGTGTGAAAATTAATTATTCCTGGCGTGCCTGACGCGCGATTAATAAATGGACCGCAAAGGGTTAAGGTAGCTAGTGTGTTTGGTGGATAGGGGGTTTAAAAAGTGGTCTATGTATTCTGCAATTCTATATGATTCACTGTTGCAATCCGATACTATCGGTCTGCCTGGTGGTATGGTGTGTGGGATAGTCCATGTGTCTGGTGATTTGTGTATTTTTGGTAGCATGTAAAAAATGCGTGCTCTGGGTGTGTCTGCCCCCTTGAGATAGTGTGCCTGTTTTCTACTAATTATTTTGTGGTCTGTTAGTGTTTGTATTATTGTGTTAATTTCCTGAGCAGAATCAAGATAAATTGGTGCGTCTAATTTCCTGTAGTGTTCTTGATTATTTAGTTGTCTGTTGGCTTCAAAGATGTAGTCTTCTCTATCCATTATTACTATTGAACTTCCCTTGTCTGCTGGTTTGAAAATGATGTCGGTATGTTTTTGTAATTCCTTAAGTGCAATCCTTTCTGGTGCTGTTAGGTTGTCTTCTGTTCTGTAGTTACCTGGGTTCAGGCTGTGTATTGTTTTTAGATCTTCAAGAATAATCTCTGTGATTTCCTGTGGAACTTGGTTGTTATTTGGTTCCCAGTTGGATTTGGGTAGGAAGGGTATGTGATTTGAGTCTCCTTCCTCTTCAAAGAAGGTTGCGATTTTTAGCCTCCTATGGTAGTCTTGTGTTTCTGCTCGCAGTGTCTGCTTCTGTTTTGCTTCAGTTTGCGGTGTGGGTATGAAGGAGAGGCCTTTGCTCAAAAGGCTGTTTTGACTCTCTGTTGGTGTGAAGTATTTACATAGATTGACTATGTTGGATGCCCCCTCCCTGGAGATATTTGGGCTTGTGGGGTCTCCTAGTTTAAATGCTGGCACCAGTGCTGGAGCATATCTTTGGCTGTGTTGGTTGTCCAGTGGATGTTGTCTCCGCCAGCTTGAAATTTCTCAGTTGGTAATAGCGGTATGTGTGGTAGGTTGGCTGAGATGAATCCGTTTAGTTCTTCCAAGTTTCGTTGGGCCTGCATGTCTAGTGCTCGTGAGAAGTTCACCAGTGGCACTTTGATTTCTGCAGTTGGGAAGGTTGTCTTTGCTGACCTGTACATCCTTTGTAGGTTTTTGATAGCTGTCTCTTTGACTTTCCGGTCCTTGTTGTTGATTCCGAATGATAGGATCACTTTGGTCACTCCTCTATCTGTTTTGGCTTTGTCCAGAAGGTTGGCTGCATGTAGGAATTTTGCTCCGGGGTAGCTTTCAATCTGTATTTGGCTCTGGGTGTGGTCCGGGATTCTGTGGAGATTGGAGTCCCCAATGATGAGAATGTTCTTGTTAGTTTGCAGGCTCCAGTCTATGTTCTTTTTGTCCGTGTTGATGTGTCTGTGAACCTGGTAGGTTCTCCTGGGCAGTGTTGCTGGACTGTTGCTGAGTCGTCGGTTCTCTGGTAGTCTCTGGGTCGGGGTGTAGTGTGGGTTAGGGTTAGAGGTGGGGGTGCAGCGGGGGTAGGGGTTGGGGATGGACGTGCGGTTAGGGTTGCGGTTAGATTTGGGGTTAGGGTTAGGGTTAGGTTTAGGATTAGGGTTAGGGTTAGGGTTAGGGTTAGGGTTGGGGTTGGGGTTAGGGTCGGGGTTAGGGTCAGGGTTAGGGTTAGGGTTAGGGTTAGGGTTAGAGTCAGGGTTAGGGTTAGGGTTAGGGTTAGGGTTAGGGTTAGGGTTAGGGTTAGGGTTAGGGTTAGGTTGAGGTAGGAACTTTGTTTCCCTGAGAACTCCACACTTGGTTGGTTTTTCAGGGAAAGAAAGATGCACTGGCCATCTGGCTCTTTTTGGATTTCTTTCTTTGTTTTTTTTGTTTTGGAGCTCCTTTTCTAGTGTAGGTCTATCGTGGATTTTCTAATGTTCAGGCCTAGCGGGAAAGTTGTTTGTAGTTTGTTGATCCAGTCTTTTTCTCTCCATTTCCTTTCTCCGATTGTCCAGTTCTGGTTCCTCTCCAGCCCTGTAATTTTCAGAGATTCCAAGTTGTGTTGTAGAAAGTGTGCTACTAGAGGTGTTTGTGATTCTTTTTTGTGTTTGATATTATAGATGTGTTGTGTTAGTCTTACTCGGATAGTGTTGCCTGTTTCTCCAATGTAAATGATTTTGCATGTATCGCATTGTATTGCGTAGATGCAGTTCCTGCTGTTTTGTGTAAAGGTTTGTGGAATGTTGTATGTGATGCCTGTGGATTGGCTCCGGAGGGAGGAAAGTTGCTTGAAGTGTCGTGATGCTTTTGTTGGTTTGCGATTAAGTGAAGGCAGTTTACTGGACACTAAATAGTTGGTCAAGTTTTTGTTTTTTCTGTAGGCTGAGATGATCTTGTGTCCTGTAAGAAGGTTGGTGTCTTGTAATTTGTTGGTTAGGTTTTGTTTTATCTGTGAATTAGCTGCCACACTAAAATGTGAGTAGGTAGTTATGAGTGGAATAATCTTTTTGTTGTCTCTAGGCTTTTGTTCTAAGAAGGTTTTCCTCATTCCTCTGAGGAAGGAACGGGAGTACCCCCTTTGTCTGAGTGCTGTGAATAAAACTTTGGTAGCTGCCTGGAAGTCAGTATGTTGTGTGCAAATTCTGTGGAATCTGAGTAGTTGTGATTTTATTAAACCTCTAAACGTGTGTTTAGGGTGATAGCTGGTTTTGTGTAGTAGAGTGTGTGTGTCAGTTTCTTTAAAATATACTTTTGTGTCTAGTTGGTGTGTTTGTGAAAAATGTGGTCCTTTGTAAGTGGTGGTGTCTAAAAAGTTTACTTTGCTGTTATGTGTGGTGTATTTTACCTTGATGGACTGGTGGTGTGTGTTAAGTAACGAGATGAAATGTGTAAATTCCTCCATGCTATGTGTCCAAGTGCCCCAAATGTCATCTAGGTACCTGAAATAGTGAGTTGGTCTGTGTGGGCATCTGGGGAGGATTGTTTCTTCCCAATCGGCCATGTAGATGTTAGCATATGATGGAGCAAAGCGTTTCCCCATCGCTGTTCCTTTGGTTTGGAGGTAGAATTGGTTGTCGAATTCAAAGTCGTTTTTCCTTAAGCTGATTTCCAGGAGTTTGATCAGTTCCTCGTCTGGTCTGGTTGGATCCGGATTTAGATTTAGACATTTCCTGATAGCTGCAATGCCTGCGTTGGTCTCTATGTTTGTGTACAAGCTGTCTATATCTATTGTGAAGAGAAAAGCTGTTTCTGGTAGTTTGAGTGTTTTAATTTTGTCTATGAAGTCATATGTGTCTTTAAGGTAGCTAGTGTGTTTGGTGGATAGGGGGTTTAAAAAGTGGTCTATGTATTCTGCAATTCTATATGATTCACTGTTGCAATCCGATACTATCGGTCTGCCTGGTGGTATGGTGTGTGGGATAGTCCATGTGTCTGGTGATTTGTGTATTTTTGGTAGCATGTAAAAAATGCATGCTCTGGGTGTGTCTGCCCCCTTGAGATAGTGTGCCTGTTTTCTACTAATTATTTTGTGGTCTGTTAGTGTTTGTATTATTGTGTTAATTTCCTGAGCAGAATCAAGATAAATTGGTGCGTCTAATTTCCTGTAGTGTTCTTGATTATTTAGTTGTCTGTTGGCTTCAAAGATGTAGTCTTCTCTATCCATTATTACTATTGAACTTCCCTTGTCTGCTGGTTTGAAAATGATGTCGGTATGTTTTTGTAATTCCTTAAGTGCAATCCTTTCTGGTGCTGTTAGGTTGTCTTCTGTTCTGTAGTTACCTGGGTTCAGGCTGTGTATTGTTTTTAGATCTTCAAGAATAATCTCTGTGATTTCCTGTGGAACTTGGTTGTTATTTGGTTCCCAGTTGGATTTGGGTAGGAAGGGTATGTGATTTGAGTCTCCTTCCTCTTCAAAGAAGGTTGCGATTTTTAGCCTCCTATGGTAGTCTTGTGTTTCTGCTCGCAGTGTCTGCTTCTGTTTTGCTTCAGTTTGCGGTGTGGGTATGAAGGAGAGGCCTTTGCTCAAAAGGCTGTTTTGACTCTCTGTTGGTGTGAAGTATTTACATAGATTGACTATGTTGGATGCCCCCTCCCTGGAGATATTTGGGCTTGTGGGGTCTCCTAGTTTAAATGCTGGCACCAGTGCTGGAGCATATCTTTGGCTGTGTTGGTTGTCCAGTGGATGTTGTCTCCGCCAGCTTGAAATTTCTCAGTTGGTAATAGCGGTATGTGTGGTAGGTTGGCTGAGATGAATCCGTTTAGTTCTTCCAAGTTTCGTTGGGCCTGCATGTCTAGTGCTCGTGAGAAGTTCACCAGTGGCACTTTGATTTCTGCAGTTGGGAAGGTTGTCTTTGCTGACCTGTACATCCTTTGTAGGTTTTTGATAGCTGTCTCTTTGACTTTCTGGTCCTTGTTGTTGATTCCGAATGATAGGATCACTTTGGTCACTCCTCTATCTGTTTTGGCTTTGTCCAGAAGGTTGGCTGCATGTAGGAATTTTGCTCCGGGGTAGCTTTCAATCTGTATTTGGCTCTGGGTGTGGTCCGGGATTCTGTGGAGATTGGAGTCCCCAATGATGAGAATGTTCTTGTTAGTTTGCAGGCTCCAGTCTATGTTCTTTTTGTCCGTGTTGATGTGTCTGTGAACCTGGTAGGTTCTCCTGGGCAGTGTTGCTGGACTGTTGCTGAGTCGTCGGTTCTCTGGTAGTCTCTGGGTCGGGGTGTGGTGTGGGTTAGGGTTAGAGGTGGGGGTGCAGCGGGGGTAGGGGTTGGGGATGGACGTGCGGTTAGGGTTGCGGTTAGATTTGGGGTTAGGGTTAGGGTTAGGTTTAGGATTAGGGTTAGGGTTAGGGTTAGGGTTAGGGTTGGGGTTGAGGTTAGGGTCGGGGTTAGGGTTAGGGTCAGGGTTAGGGTTAGGGTTAGGGTTAGGGTTAGGGTTAGGGTTAGAGTCAGGGTTAGGGTTAGGGTTAGGGTTGGGAGGAGGAGTCTGGTTGGAGTCGGAGGTTGGTTCAGAGGGTCCAGTAGGTGTGTTGAGCTGGGCAGCATATGTAAGGGCTTTGACGTTCAGCCAGTCTTCATCTGTTTCTGTTGGTTGGTCTAAGGTGCTCCTCTGTCTGGTGTTGTTGTTTGGTTGCGATTGGTTGGTTGAGATCCTGGTTATGTCCTCTGAAATGTAGGTGGCCACATTGCTGGTGTGTGGTTTGTTGGGCCTCTTGGGTAGAGGTCTCTGGGGCAGAGGTTCATTGTCTGCCAGCACTGCGAAGGAGTTGTTGCTAAGGCTCGGCTGGGGTTGCTGGGTTGCTTGCAGTGGCTCCAGATTTTCTTGTGCTATTAGAAAGGCTGTCTGGAAGGTTGTCTGCTTGATCTTCTTCCTAAAATTCCTGTAGGCCCAAGTTTTTGCCTTCTGAAATGGTTCCTGCCAGTTCCTGGTTGGTATTTTGTGCAGGTCTGTTTGTATTCTGGAGAGTGTATCTTCGTAATGTATTTGCAGGATTTGAAGATTTGTGTGCATCCAATTTTTAGCATTGGCTGCTAAGAGTTCTGCCGTGGCTGGAGTTGGCAGGGCTGGTTTGATGTAGAATTGTAAGTGGTGGGTTTGTTTCAGCATTCCTGGTGGTACTTTGTTGTTAATGATAGCTTCATTAACGTTGTCCAAATGGTGGATTGTTTGGATCATTCTGTAGAAGGTCTTTACTGGGTGTATGGAGGATTCCATCATGCTGAAAGGAAAGAGTGGTTAGGATGATGTGTTGTAGTGTTCCTGGAGTGTATGTGGGTGTGAAAAAAGAGAGAATTATTGATTTGTAGCTTCTGTTGGCACCGTTAGGTTTCCACTACAAAAACAATATATACTTACCTTTCCGAAGTGCTGTGTAGGTGGGATGGGAGGTGGGCAAGTGATTGGTTTGTAGCTTATGTTGGCACCGTTAGGTTTCCACTACAAACACAATCAATACTTACCCTTCCGGAGTGCTGAGTTGGTACGGCAGTATTTAAGAGCTGGGAAAGGAAGGGGTTAGTTTTTTTTGCAAGATATCCTAAAAAGAGAGAAATGTTTTTCTGGTTAGCTGCTGTAAAGGAAAAAAAAGGTTATTTGCTGAAAAAGAAAAATGAGTTTAGTCCTAAATTCCTATTTAATCTATGGTTGGGGTAGCCAGGAGATGGTAGAGAATCCTGTCCTGTTGGATCTCTTGCCTTGGTCTCTGTTGGTTTCCTCAATTTCTAATTCTTCTAGGTGTACACAACGTTTCGCCTCTTCATTAGGCTTCATCAGGTGTTCTGAAAACTGAATGAGCTGGTTGCAGTATTATGCGTTTCCAGTCTGGGTGGCTCCACCCCCTCTGGGCTGGGCTAGAAGCCCCTATTGTTCTGTCCTTAATGAGGGTGATTAGGTTGCTGGGGGTGATTATGTTGCCTTGAATGGCTGCTAATGGCTGCTAATTGCCCTACTTGTTTTTAAGGTCACCTTCCAGAGTCCCTTTGTTCAGTGTGTGTCACTCTGGAATTTGTGGTCTAGCTCTGTGGGAAAATAAAGTTATAGCAAAAAAATAAAAAATAAACATTTAAAAAAACACATTTTAAATTTACCTCTGTTTCTCCTGAGTCAGAGGCGCTGGCCGGTTAGGTTGAGGTAGGAACTTTGTTTCCCTGAGAACTCCACACTTGGTTGGTTTTTCAGGGAAAGAAAGATGCACTGGCCATCTGGCTCTTTTTGGATTTCTTTCTTTGTTTTTTTTGTTTTGGAGCTCCTTTTCTAGTGTAGGTCTATCGTGGAGATTCTAATGTTCAGGCCTAGCGGGAAAGTTGTTTGTAGTTTGTTGATCCAGTCTTTTTCTCTCCATTTCCTTTCTCCGATTGTCCAGTTCTGGTTCCTCTCCAGCCCTGTAATTTTCAGAGATTCCAAGTTGTGTTGTAGAAAGTGTGCTACTAGAGGTGTTTGTGATTCTTTTTTGTGTTTGATATTATAGATGTGTTGTGTTAGTCTTACTCGGATAGTGTTGCCTGTTTCTCCAATGTAAATGATTTTGCATGTATCGCATTGTATTGCGTAGATGCAGTTCCTGCTGTTTTGTGTAAAGGTTTGTGGAATGTTGTATGTGATGCCTGTGGATTGGCTCCGGAGGGAGGAAAGTTGCTTGAAGTGTCGTGATGCTTTTGTTGGTTTGCGATTAAGTGAAGGCAGTTTACTGGACACTAAATAGTTGGTCAAGTTTTTGTTTTTTCTGTAGGCTGAGATGATCTTGTGTCCTGTAAGAAGGTTGGTGTCTTGTAATTTGTTGGTTAGGTTTTGTTTTATCTGTGAATTAGCTGCCACACTAAAATGTGAGTAGGTAGTTATGAGTGGAATAATCTTTTTGTTGTCTCTAGGCTTTTGTTCTAAGAAGGTTTTCCTTATTCCTCTGAGGAAGGAACGGGAGTACCCCCTTTGTCTGAGTGCTGTGAATAAAACTTTGGTAGCTGCCTGGAAGTCAGTATGTTGTGTGCAAATTCTGTGGAATCTGAGTAGTTGTGATTTTATTAAACCTCTAAACGTGTGTTTAGGGTGATAGCTGGTTTTGTGTAGTAGAGTGTGTGTGTCAGTTTCTTTAAAATATACTTTTGTGTCTAGTTGGTGTGTTTGTGAAAAATGTGGTCCTTTGTAAGTGGTGGTGTCTAAAAAGTTTACTTTGCTGTTATGTGTGGTGTATTTTACCTTGATGGACTGGTGGTGTGTGTTAAGTAACGAGATGAAATGTGTAAATTCCTCCATGCTATGTGTCCAAGTGCCCCAAATGTCATCTAGGTACCTGAAATAGTGAGTTGGTCTGTGTGGGCATCTGGGGAGGATTGTTTCTTCCCAATCGGCCATGTAGATGTTAGCATATGATGGAGCAAAGCGTTTCCCCATCGCTGTTCCTTTGGTTTGGAGGTAGAATTGGTTGTCGAATTCAAAGTCGTTTTTCCTTAAGCTGATTTCCAGGAGTTTGATCAGTTCCTCGTCTGGTCTGGTTGGATCCGGATTTAGATTTAGACATTTCCTGATAGCTGCAATGCCTGCGTTGGTCTCTATGTTTGTGTACAAGCTGTCTATATCTATTGTGAAGAGAAAAGCTGTTTCTGGTAGTTTGAGTGTTTTAATTTTGTCTATGAAGTCATATGTGTCTTTAAGGTAGCTAGTGTGTTTGGTGGATAGGGGGTTTAAAAAGTGGTCTATGTATTCTGCAATTCTATATGATTCACTGTTGCAATCCGATACTATCGGTCTGCCTGGTGGTATGGTGTGTGGGATAGTCCATGTGTCTGGTGATTTGTGTATTTTTGGTAGCATGTAAAAAATGCGTGCTCTGGGTGTGTCTGCCCCCTTGAGATAGTGTGCCTGTTTTCTACTAATTATTTTGTGGTCTGTTAGTGTTTGTATTATTGTGTTAATTTCCTGAGCAGAATCAAGATAAATTGGTGCGTCTAATTTCCTGTAGTGTTCTTGATTATTTAGTTGTCTGTTGGCTTCAAAGATGTAGTCTTCTCTATCCATTATTACTATTGAACTTCCCTTGTCTGCTGGTTTGAAAATGATGTCGGTATGTTTTTGTAATTCCTTAAGTGCAATCCTTTCTGGTGCTGTTAGGTTGTCTTCTGTTCTGTAGTTACCTGGGTTCAGGCTGTGTATTGTTTTTAGATCTTCAAGAATAATCTCTGTGATTTCCTGTGGAACTTGGTTGTTATTTGGTTCCCAGTTGGATTTGGGTAGGAAGGGTATGTGATTTGAGTCTCCTTCCTCTTCAAAGAAGGTTGCGATTTTTAGCCTCCTATGGTAGTCTTGTGTTTCTGCTCGCAGTGTCTGCTTCTGTTTTGCTTCAGTTTGCGGTGTGGGTATGAAGGAGAGGCCTTTGCTCAAAAGGCTGTTTTGACTCTCTGTTGGTGTGAAGTATTTACATAGATTGACTATGTTGGATGCCCCCTCCCTGGAGATATTTGGGCTTGTGGGGTCTCCTAGTTTAAATGCTGGCACCAGTGCTGGAGCATATCTTTGGCTGTGTTGGTTGTCCAGTGGATGTTGTCTCCGCCAGCTTGAAATTTCTCAGTTGGTAATAGCGGTATGTGTGGTAGGTTGGCTGAGATGAATCCGTTTAGTTCTTCCAAGTTTCGTTGGGCCTGCATGTCTAGTGCTCGTGAGAAGTTCACCAGTGGCACTTTGATTTCTGCAGTTGGGAAGGTTGTCTTTGCTGACCTGTACATCCTTTGTAGGTTTTTGATAGCTGTCTCTTTGACTTTCCGGTCCTTGTTGTTGATTCCGAATGATAGGATCACTTTGGTCACTCCTCTATCTGTTTTGGCTTTGTCCAGAAGGTTGGCTGCATGTAGGAATTTTGCTCCGGGGTAGCTTTCAATCTGTATTTGGCTCTGGGTGTGGTCCGGGATTCTGTGGAGATTGGAGTCCCCAATGATGAGAATGTTCTTGTTAGTTTGCAGGCTCCAGTCTATGTTCTTTTTGTCCGTGTTGATGTGTCTGTGAACCTGGTAGGTTCTCCTGGGCAGTGTTGCTGGACTGTTGCTGAGTCGTCGGTTCTCTGGTAGTCTCTGGGTCGGGGTGTGGTGTGGGTTAGGGTTAGAGGTGGGGGTGCAGCGGGGGTAGGGGTTGGGGATGGACGTGCGGTTAGGGTTGCGGTTAGATTTGGGGTTAGGGTTAGGGTTAGGTTTAGGATTAGGGTTAGGGTTAGGGTTAGGGTTAGGGTTGGGGTTGGGGTTAGGGTCGGGGTTAGGGTTAGGGTTAGGGTTAGGGTCAGGGTTAGGGTTAGGGTTAGGGTTAGGGTTAGGGTTAGGGTTAGGGTTAGGGTTGGGAGGAGGAGTCTGGTTGGAGTCGGAGGTTGGTTCAGAGGGTCCAGTAGGTGTGTTGAGCTGGGCAGCATATGTAAGGGCTTTGACGTTCAGCCAGTCTTCATCTGTTTCTGTTGGTTGGTCTAAGGTGCTCCTCTGTCTGGTGTTGTTGTTTGGTTGCGATTGGTTGGTTGAGATCCTGGTTATGTCCTCTGAAATGTAGGTGGCCACATTGCTGGTGTGTGGTTTGTTGGGCCTCTTGGGTAGAGGTCTCTGGGGCAGAGGTTCATTGTCTGCCAGCACTGCGAAGGAGTTGTTGCTAAGGCTCGGCTGGGGTTGCTGGGTTGCTTGCAGTGGCTCCAGATTTTCTTGTGCTATTAGAAAGGCTGTCTGGAAGGTTGTCTGCTTGATCTTCTTCCTAAAATTCCTGTAGGCCCAAGTTTTTGCCTTCTGAAATGGTTCCTGCCAGTTCCTGGTTGGTATTTTGTGCAGGTCTGTTTGTATTCTGGAGAGTGTATCTTCGTAATGTATTTGCAGGATTTGAAGATTTGTGTGCATCCAATTTTTAGCATTGGCTGCTAAGAGTTCTGCCGTGGCTGGAGTTGGCAGGGCTGGTTTGATGTAGAATTGTAAGTGGTGGGTTTGTTTCAGCATTCCTGGTGGTACTTTGTTGTTAATGATAGCTTCATTAACGTTGTCCAAATGGTGGATTGTTTGGATCATTCTGTAGAAGGTCTTTACTGGGTGTATGGAGGATTCCATCATGCTGAAAGGAAAGAGTGGTTAGGATGATGTGTTGTAGTGTTCCTGGAGTGTATGTGGGTGTGAAAAAAGAGAGAATTATTGATTTGTAGCTTCTGTTGGCACCGTTAGGTTTCCACTACAAAAACAATATATACTTACCTTTCCGAAGTGCTGTGTAGGTGGGATGGGAGGTGGGCAAGTGATTGGTTTGTAGCTTATGTTGGCACCGTTAGGTTTCCACTACAAACACAATCAATACTTACCCTTCCGGAGTGCTGAGTTGGTACGGCAGTATTTAAGAGCTGGGAAAGGAAGGGGTTAGTTTTTTTTGCAAGATATCCTAAAAAGAGAGAAATGTTTTTCTGGTTAGCTGCTGTAAAGGAAAAAAAAGGTTATTTGCTGAAAAAGAAAAATGAGTTTAGTCCTAAATTCCTATTTAATCTATGGTTGGGGTAGCCAGGAGATGGTAGAGAATCCTGTCCTGTTGGATCTCTTGCCTTGGTCTCTGTTGGTTTCCTCAATTTCTAATTCTTCTAGGTGTACACAACGTTTCGCCTCTTCATTAGGCTTCATCAGGTGTTCTGAAAACTGAATGAGCTGGTTGCAGTATTATGCGTTTCCAGTCTGGGTGGCTCCACCCCCTCTGGGCTGGGCTAGAAGCCCCTATTGTTCTGTCCTTAATGAGGGTGATTAGGTTGCTGGGGGTGATTATGTTGCCTTGAATGGCTGCTAATGGCTGCTAATTGCCCTACTTGTTTTTAAGGTCACCTTCCAGAGTCCCTTTGTTCAGTGTGTGTCACTCTGGAATTTGTGGTCTAGCTCTGTGGGAAAATAAAGTTATAGCAAAAAAATAAAAAATAAACATTTAAAAAAACACATTTTAAATTTACCTCTGTTTCTCCTGAGTCAGAGGCGCTGGCCGGTTAGGTTGAGGTAGGAACTTTGTTTCCCTGAGAACTCCACACTTGGTTGGTTTTTCAGGGAAAGAAAGATGCACTGGCCATCTGGCTCTTTTTGGATTTCTTTCTTTGTTTTTTTTGTTTTGGAGCTCCTTTTCTAGTGTAGGTCTATCGTGGAGATTCTAATGTTCAGGCCTAGCGGGAAAGTTGTTTGTAGTTTGTTGATCCAGTCTTTTTCTCTCCATTTCCTTTCTCCGATTGTCCAGTTCTGGTTCCTCTCCAGCCCTGTAATTTTCAGAGATTCCAAGTTGTGTTGTAGAAAGTGTGCTACTAGAGGTGTTTGTGATTCTTTTTTGTGTTTGATATTATAGATGTGTTGTGTTAGTCTTACTCGGATAGTGTTGCCTGTTTCTCCAATGTAAATGATTTTGCATGTATCGCATTGTATTGCGTAGATGCAGTTCCTGCTGTTTTGTGTAAAGGTTTGTGGAATGTTGTATGTGATGCCTGTGGATTGGCTCCGGAGGGAGGAAAGTTGCTTGAAGTGTCGTGATGCTTTTGTTGGTTTGCGATTAAGTGAAGGCAGTTTACTGGACACTAAATAGTTGGTCAAGTTTTTGTTTTTTCTGTAGGCTGAGATGATCTTGTGTCCTGTAAGAAGGTTGGTGTCTTGTAATTTGTTGGTTAGGTTTTGTTTTATCTGTGAATTAGCTGCCACACTAAAATGTGAGTAGGTAGTTATGAGTGGAATAATCTTTTTGTTGTCTCTAGGCTTTTGTTCTAAGAAGGTTTTCCTTATTCCTCTGAGGAAGGAACGGGAGTACCCCCTTTGTCTGAGTGCTGTGAATAAAACTTTGGTAGCTGCCTGGAAGTCAGTATGTTGTGTGCAAATTCTGTGGAATCTGAGTAGTTGTGATTTTATTAAACCTCTAAACGTGTGTTTAGGGTGATAGCTGGTTTTGTGTAGTAGAGTGTGTGTGTCAGTTTCTTTAAAATATACTTTTGTGTCTAGTTGGTGTGTTTGTGAAAAATGTGGTCCTTTGTAAGTGGTGGTGTCTAAAAAGTTTACTTTGCTGTTATGTGTGGTGTATTTTACCTTGATGGACTGGTGGTGTGTGTTAAGTAACGAGATGAAATGTGTAAATTCCTCCATGCTATGTGTCCAAGTGCCCCAAATGTCATCTAGGTACCTGAAATAGTGAGTTGGTCTGTGTGGGCATCTGGGGAGGATTGTTTCTTCCCAATCGGCCATGTAGATGTTAGCATATGATGGAGCAAAGCGTTTCCCCATCGCTGTTCCTTTGGTTTGGAGGTAGAATTGGTTGTCGAATTCAAAGTCGTTTTTCCTTAAGCTGATTTCCAGGAGTTTGATCAGTTCCTCGTCTGGTCTGGTTGGATCCGGATTTAGATTTAGACATTTCCTGATAGCTGCAATGCCTGCGTTGGTCTCTATGTTTGTGTACAAGCTGTCTATATCTATTGTGAAGAGAAAAGCTGTTTCTGGTAGTTTGAGTGTTTTAATTTTGTCTATGAAGTCATATGTGTCTTTAAGGTAGCTAGTGTGTTTGGTGGATAGGGGGTTTAAAAAGTGGTCTATGTATTCTGCAATTCTATATGATTCACTGTTGCAATCCGATACTATCGGTCTGCCTGGTGGTATGGTGTGTGGGATAGTCCATGTGTCTGGTGATTTGTGTATTTTTGGTAGCATGTAAAAAATGCGTGCTCTGGGTGTGTCTGCCCCCTTGAGATAGTGTGCCTGTTTTCTACTAATTATTTTGTGGTCTGTTAGTGTTTGTATTATTGTGTTAATTTCCTGAGCAGAATCAAGATAAATTGGTGCGTCTAATTTCCTGTAGTGTTCTTGATTATTTAGTTGTCTGTTGGCTTCAAAGATGTAGTCTTCTCTATCCATTATTACTATTGAACTTCCCTTGTCTGCTGGTTTGAAAATGATGTCGGTATGTTTTTGTAATTCCTTAAGTGCAATCCTTTCTGGTGCTGTTAGGTTGTCTTCTGTTCTGTAGTTACCTGGGTTCAGGCTGTGTATTGTTTTTAGATCTTCAAGAATAATCTCTGTGATTTCCTGTGGAACTTGGTTGTTATTTGGTTCCCAGTTGGATTTGGGTAGGAAGGGTATGTGATTTGAGTCTCCTTCCTCTTCAAAGAAGGTTGCGATTTTTAGCCTCCTATGGTAGTCTTGTGTTTCTGCTCGCAGTGTCTGCTTCTGTTTTGCTTCAGTTTGCGGTGTGGGTATGAAGGAGAGGCCTTTGCTCAAAAGGCTGTTTTGACTCTCTGTTGGTGTGAAGTATTTACATAGATTGACTATGTTGGATGCCCCCTCCCTGGAGATATTTGGGCTTGTGGGGTCTCCTAGTTTAAATGCTGGCACCAGTGCTGGAGCATATCTTTGGCTGTGTTGGTTGTCCAGTGGATGTTGTCTCCGCCAGCTTGAAATTTCTCAGTTGGTAATAGCGGTATGTGTGGTAGGTTGGCTGAGATGAATCCGTTTAGTTCTTCCAAGTTTCGTTGGGCCTGCATGTCTAGTGCTCGTGAGAAGTTCACCAGTGGCACTTTGATTTCTGCAGTTGGGAAGGTTGTCTTTGCTGACCTGTACATCCTTTGTAGGTTTTTGATAGCTGTCTCTTTGACTTTCTGGTCCTTGTTGTTGATTCCGAATGATAGGATCACTTTGGTCACTCCTCTATCTGTTTTGGCTTTGTCCAGAAGGTTGGCTGCATGTAGGAATTTTGCTCCGGGGTAGCTTTCAATCTGTATTTGGCTCTGGGTGTGGTCCGGGATTCTGTGGAGATTGGAGTCCCCAATGATGAGAATGTTCTTGTTAGTTTGCAGGCTCCAGTCTATGTTCTTTTTGTCCGTGTTGATGTGTCTGTGAACCTGGTAGGTTCTCCTGGGCAGTGTTGCTGGACTGTTGCTGAGTCGTCGGTTCTCTGGTAGTCTCTGGGTCGGGGTGTGGTGTGGGTTAGGGTTAGAGGTGGGGGTGCAGCGGGGGTAGGGGTTGGGGATGGACGTGCGGTTAGGGTTGCGGTTAGATTTGGGGTTAGGGTTAGGGTTAGGTTTAGGATTAGGGTTAGGGTTAGTGTTAGGGTTAGGGTTGGGGTTGGGGTTAGGGTCGGGGTTAGGGTTAGGGTTAGGGTCAGGGTTAGGGTTAGGGATAGGGTTAGGGTTAGGGTTAGGGTTAGGGTTAGAGTTAGGGTTAGGGTTAGGGTTAGGGTTAGGGTTAGGGTTAGGGTTAGGGTTAGGGTTTAGGGTTAGGGTCACACTCGTTTCCGTGCTAAAGGTCTTGTTTTGTAGCTCGCAGTAATACCTTTCCAGGCATACCTTGATTCAATTGATACCACCTGTGGTTATTTAAATATTCATTCAAAAAAAAAAAAAAAAAACCTGAACGGGACGTTTTTTCGCCAAATGTAAACGAAACCCATTTAAGGTCGTTATTTAGTGTAGCAGTCGAATAAAAACTCGAGCGCGGTGTTGTTTTGTAGCTTGCAATCATACCTATCCAACGATACCTCGTGTGAGGTGGTAGCACCAGGGGTTATTGAAATATTAATTTTAATGTGATTCCCATTGAAACGTATAGGCGTTTTCACCAAAAACGGAAAAACAGACACAATAACACGTGCCATTTAGCGCAGGTGTGGAATTACAACCCAGGAACGGTCTCGTTGTGTAGATGACACCCTTATCTGTATAACAATGCCCTACCTGAAACGATAGCACCGGGCGTTTCGTATTTATAGGGAAAATACGAATTTTACACCAACCCGCAACTTGACGAGAATCCCATAGGCTAACATTGAAATCCACAAAACACAATTGCTTTTTTTGAATAAAAACTCTGTTTTTCAACGGATTGGTCTCAAATTTGGTACACAATTGCTACCTACTACCCTGATACAGGAACTGTTTGAATGGTTTCTCTAGCCCTTACTGTTCCAGAGAAATAAATAAAAAAAGAAGTGAATTTGCATCTGCCAGTAATCTTTTTATTTTTTTTCTTATCAATCAGTTTTTGCAGGATTCATTACAAGGCCACTGAATACTGTTAGAGACTAATTCTCTGATACTACAGCCATTTAAATGGAGCTTCTATCTGGTCGCACAGCCGAGAACCACTTAAAAAGGTTCTGATCAAATGTGCTGCAATCTCTCGGTATGAGTCAATCTAAGGCAAGCTGCTACATTTCAACCAAAAGCCCCAGCAACCTGTGCTTCTACATTTATTATCTGCATATAATACAGGTACTCTGTAGCAATTTTCAGCCACCTACCGCATTCGCTGATTCTTTGAGAGCCTGCCAAAGCTGTTCCAAATGCCCCATAGGCTTAAAGCAGCGGCCGCCTTAGTTGAATGGGAAAAAAGCTGAATTTTGTAGGAATCGCTCTAAAAACACTGGGCTCAGTTACAGGCTGTTAGTCTGATACTACAGCCCTTGGAATGGTGTTTCTACCTGCTTGCACGGCTTCAAAACTCTTCCAAATGTACTTTTTCAAGGGGCCTGCAGTGCACTTAGAAGTGGCATTGAAGGACAGGGGCAGCGTCGGAACCGAAAGGCCCAGCAACCTGTGCTTCTACATTTATTATCTGCATATAATACAGGTACTCTGTAGCAATTTTCAGCCCCCTACCGCATTCGCTGATTCTTTGAGAGCCTGCCAAAGCTGTTCCAAATGCCCCATAGGCTTAAAGCAGCGGTCGCCTTAGTTGAATGGGAAAAAAGCTGAATTTTGTAGGAATCGCTCTAAAAACACTGGGCTCAGTTACAGGCTGTTAGTCTGATACTACAGCCCTTGGAATGGTGTTTCTACCTGCTTGCACGGCTTCAAAACACTTCCAAATGTACTTTTTCAAGTATTTGAATGGTTATCGACTCCACTTCTTAGGGGCTGCTGCCATCTACTGGTGGAAAATATTTATGACATCGGGGACCCAACGCAAATGCTGTTACTCTTATTTGAATTGCTAAAAAAAAAATCAGATTTCTGTAGGAATTCTTCTAAAAACACTGCAGGTGTTTTTAGAACTATCGAAAAACGCTCAAACAGGTGATGTACATTGTAATGGACACCAGGTGTGAAAGGGTTAAGGACAGGGGGGCCTCCGCAGCGCTTGTGCAGGTGTTCCCCCGAGCTCGCGGAACTGCAACACGGCCTCGTAACACCCGTGCACCCGGGGGGGGGGGGGGGGGGGGGGCGGGCGTGCATTTAATTAATTAATGAATCGCTGTTCCGCCGTGCAGCTCCCCGGGGGCGGGGGGGGACGAGCAGGTGTTCAGCCCGAGCTCATAACACCCGTGCACACGGGGGGGACGTGCAGGTATTTTTTTCCCCCAGCAGACGGGGGTCACGGCCTTAGACTCGGGCAGCTCCCCGGGGAATGTTAGAGGTCGTCGCCCCCGCTGCTGAGGCGCTAAAGTATCCGACTGCCTGGAGCGCTAAAACCGGCTCCGATCGGTCAGCGGGGACCGCGGGGAGTTAGCCGTGAACGGAGCGTCCTGCTGCCTTCTCGCCGAGTCCGAAAATAGCCGAGAGTTAAGCCCCGCCCCCCGCCGTGTCTTCGGCAGACGTCCGCCACGTCACGTCGGACGGGCCTCTGGTCATGTGAATTGATTGTGACATGACCAGAGTCCCGTCCGTCTTGAAGCGGCGCGATGCTGCCGAAGACACGGCGGGGAGGGGAGGGGGCTTAACTCTCGGCTATTTTCGCTGGCCTCCGGCGGGGCTGCTTCTAACGGGTCTCCGCAGCGGCGCTTGTGCAGGTGTTCAGCCCGAGCTCGCGGAAGTGCAGCCCGGCCTCTGCTCCCACTTGCCCGGGCAGGGTTCCACGGCCCCGGGGACAGCTCCCGCCGCCCCGGACACATAACGCCCGTGCTCCCGGGGGGAACACGGGACGTGCATTTAATTAATTCATCGCTGTTCCGCCGTGCAGCTCCACCGGGGGCGGGGGGGGGGGGGGGGGACGACGAGCAAGTGTTCAGCCCGAGCTCAGAACACTCGTGCACCCGGGGGGGGGGACGTGCATTTAATGAATGAATTAATTAATTAATGAATGAATGCCCTACCTGAAACGATAGCACCTGGCATTTCGTATTAATCGCTGTTCACCCGGGACGCAGCTCCCCGCACTGGGCTTGTGTCCCAGGCAACCACCCCCCTGCCCTGGCCGCATCCATGGCCGGTGAAAAGGACGGAGCGTCCCAAAGCCCAGCATCCGACTGGGATGCAAGTGCCGTCCCACTCCCAAGCTCTCCCACTCTCCAGCTCTCCCACTCTCCGTTGCAGGCACGCAGCTCCAGCTGTGGCCCATCAAAACTAGTGCGACTCGGGTTTAGGGTTAGGGTTAGGGTTAGGGTTAGGGTTAGGGTTAGGGTTAGGGTTAGGGTTAGGGTTAGGGTTAGGGTTAGGGTTAGGGTTAGGGTTAGGGTTAGGGTTAGGGTTAGGGTTAGGGTTAGGGTTAGGGTTAGGGTTAGGGTTAGGGTTAGGGTTAGGGTTAGGGTTAGGGTTAGGGTTAGGGTTAGGGTTAGGGTTAGGGTTAGGGTTAGGGTTAGGGTTAGGGTTAGGGTTAGGGTTAGGGTTAGGGTTAGGGTTAGGGTTAGGGTTAGGGTTAGGGTTAGGGTTAGGGTTAGGGTTAGGGTTAGGGTTAGGGTTAGGGTTAGGGTTAGGGTTAGGGTTAGGGTTAGGGTTAGGGTTAGGGTTAGGGTTAGGGTTAGGGTTAGGGTTAGGGTTAGGGTTAGGGTTAGGGTTAGGGTTAGGGTTAGGGTTAGGGTTAGGGTTAGGGTTAGGGTTAGGGTTAGGGTTAGGGTTAGGGTTAGGGTTAGGGTTAGGGTTAGGGTTAGGGTTAGGGTTAGGGTTAGGGTTAGGGTTAGGGTTAGGGTTAGGGTTAGGGTTAGGGTTAGGGTTAGGGTTAGGGTTAGGGTTAGGGTTAGGGTTAGGGTTAGGGTTAGGGTTAGGGTTAGGGTTAGGGTTAGGGTTAGGGTTAGGGTTAGGGTTAGGGTTAGGGTTAGGGTTAGGGTTAGGGTTAGGGTTAGGGTTAGGGTTAGGGTTAGGGTTAGGGTTAGGGTTAGGGTTAGGGTTAGGGTTAGGGTTAGGGTTAGGGTTAGGGTTAGGGTTAGGGTTAGGGTTAGGGTTAGGGTTAGGGTTAGGGTTAGGGTTAGGGTTAGGGTTAGGGTTAGGGTTAGGGTTAGGGTTAGGGTTAGGGTTAGGGTTAGGGTTAGGGTTAGGGTTAGGGTTAGGGTTAGGGTTAGGGTTAGGGTTAGGGTTAGGGTTAGGGTTAGGGTTAGGGTTAGGGTTAGGGTTAGGGTTAGGGTTAGGGTTAGGGTTAGGGTTAGGGTTAGGGTTAGGGTTAGGGTTAGGGTTAGGGTTAGGGTTAGGGTTAGGGTTAGGGTTAGGGTTAGGGTTAGGGTTAGGGTTAGGGTTAGGGTTAGGGTTAGGGTTAGGGTTAGGGTTAGGGTTAGGGTTAGGGTTAGGGTTAGGGTTAGGGTTAGGGTTAGGGTTAGGGTTAGGGTTAGGGTTAGGGTTAGGGTTAGGGTTAGGGTTAGGGTTAGGGTTAGGGTTAGGGTTAGGGTTAGGGTTAGGGTTAGGGTTAGGGTTAGGGTTAGGGTTAGGGTTAGGGTTAGGGTTAGGGTTAGGGTTAGGGTTAGGGTTAGGGTTAGGGTTAGGGTTAGGGTTAGGGTTAGGGTTAGGGTTAGGGTTAGGGTTAGGGTTAGGGTTAGGGTTAGGGTTAGGGTTAGGGTTAGGGTTAGGGTTAGGGTTAGGGTTAGGGTTAGGGTTAGGGTTAGGGTTAGGGTTAGGGTTAGGGTTAGGGTTAGGGTTAGGGTTAGGGTTAGGGTTAGGGTTAGGGTTAGGGTTAGGGTTAGGGTTAGGGTTAGGGTTAGGGTTAGGGTTAGGGTTAGGGTTAGGGTTAGGGTTAGGGTTAGGGTTAGGGTTAGGGTTAGGGTTAGGGTTAGGGTTAGGGTTAGGGTTAGGGTTAGGGTTAGGGTTAGGGTTAGGGTTAGGGTTAGGGTTAGGGTTAGGGTTAGGGTTAGGGTTAGGGTTAGGGTTAGGGTTAGGGTTAGGGTTAGGGTTAGGGTTAGGGTTAGGGTTAGGGTTAGGGTTAGGGTTAGGGTTAGGGTTAGGGTTAGGGTTAGGGTTAGGGTTAGGGTTAGGGTTAGGGTTAGGGTTAGGGTTAGGGTTAGGGTTAGGGTTAGGGTTAGGGTTAGGGTTAGGGTTAGGGTTAGGGTTAGGGTTAGGGTTAGGGTTAGGGTTAGGGTTAGGGTTAGGGTTAGGGTTAGGGTTAGGGTTAGGGTTAGGGTTAGGGTTAGGGTTAGGGTTAGGGTTAGGGTTAGGGTTAGGGTTAGGGTTAGGGTTAGGGTTAGGGTTAGGGTTAGGGTTAGGGTTAGGGTTAGGGTTAGGGTTAGGGTTAGGGTTAGGGTTAGGGTTAGGGTTAGGGTTAGGGTTAGGGTTAGGGTTAGGGTTAGGGTTAGGGTTAGGGTTAGGGTTAGGGTTAGGGTTAGGGTTAGGGTTAGGGTTAGGGTTAGGGTTAGGGTTAGGGTTAGGGTTAGGGTTAGGGTTAGGGTTAGGGTTAGGGTTAGGGTTAGGGTTAGGGTTAGGGTTAGGGTTAGGGTTAGGGTTAGGGTTAGGGTTAGGGTTAGGGTTAGGGTTAGGGTTAGGGTTAGGGTTAGGGTTAGGGTTAGGGTTAGGGTTAGGGTTAGGGTTAGGGTTAGGGTTAGGGTTAGGGTTAGGGTTAGGGTTAGGGTTAGGGTTAGGGTTAGGGTTAGGGTTAGGGTTAGGGTTAGGGTTAGGGTTAGGGTTAGGGTTAGGGTTAGGGTTAGGGTTAGGGTTAGGGTTAGGGTTAGGGTTAGGGTTAGGGTTAGGGTTAGGGTTAGGGTTAGGGTTAGGGTTAGGGTTAGGGTTAGGGTTAGGGTTAGGGTTAGGGTTAGGGTTAGGGTTAGGGTTAGGGTTAGGGTTAGGGTTAGGGTTAGGGTTAGGGTTAGGGTTAGGGTTAGGGTTAGGGTTAGGGTTAGGGTTAGGGTTAGGGTTAGGGTTAGGGTTAGGGTTAGGGTTAGGGTTAGGGTTAGGGTTAGGGTTAGGGTTAGGGTTAGGGTTAGGGTTAGGGTTAGGGTTAGGGTTAGGGTTAGGGTTAGGGTTAGGGTTAGGGTTAGGGTTAGGGTTAGGGTTAGGGTTAGGGTTAGGGTTAGGGTTAGGGTTAGGGTTAGGGTTAGGGTTAGGGTTAGGGTTAGGGTTAGGGTTAGGGTTAGGGTTAGGGTTAGGGTTAGGGTTAGGGTTAGGGTTAGGGTTAGGGTTAGGGTTAGGGTTAGGGTTAGGGTTAGGGTTAGGGTTAGGGTTAGGGTTAGGGTTAGGGTTAGGGTTAGGGTTAGGGTTAGGGTTAGGGTTAGGGTTAGGGTTAGGGTTAGGGTTAGGGTTAGGGTTAGGGTTAGGGTTAGGGTTAGGGTTAGGGTTAGGGTTAGGGTTAGGGTTAGGGTTAGGGTTAGGGTTAGGGTTAGGGTTAGGGTTAGGGTTAGGGTTAGGGTTAGGGTTAGGGTTAGGGTTAGGGTTAGGGTTAGGGTTAGGGTTAGGGTTAGGGTTAGGGTTAGGGTTAGGGTTAGGGTTAGGGTTAGGGTTAGGGTTAGGGTTAGGGTTAGGGTTAGGGTTAGGGTTAGGGTTAGGGTTAGGGTTAGGGTTAGGGTTAGGGTTAGGGTTAGGGTTAGGGTTAGGGTTAGGGTTAGGGTTAGGGTTAGGGTTAGGGTTAGGGTTAGGGTTAGGGTTAGGGTTAGGGTTAGGGTTAGGGTTAGGGTTAGGGTTAGGGTTAGGGTTAGGGTTAGGGTTAGGGTTAGGGTTAGGGTTAGGGTTAGGGTTAGGGTTAGGGTTAGGGTTAGGGTTAGGGTTAGGGTTAGGGTTAGGGTTAGGGTTAGGGTTAGGGTTAGGGTTAGGGTTAGGGTTAGGGTTAGGGTTAGGGTTAGGGTTAGGGTTAGGGTTAGGGTTAGGGTTAGGGTTAGGGTTAGGGTTAGGGTTAGGGTTAGGGTTAGGGTTAGGGTTAGGGTTAGGGTTAGGGTTAGGGTTAGGGTTAGGGTTAGGGTTAGGGTTAGGGTTAGGGTTAGGGTTAGGGTTAGGGTTAGGGTTAGGGTTAGGGTTAGGGTTAGGGTTAGGGTTAGGGTTAGGGTTAGGGTTAGGGTTAGGGTTAGGGTTAGGGTTAGGGTTAGGGTTAGGGTTAGGGTTAGGGTTAGGGTTAGGGTTAGGGTTAGGGTTAGGGTTAGGGTTAGGGTTAGGGTTAGGGTTAGGGTTAGGGTTAGGGTTAGGGTTAGGGTTAGGGTTAGGGTTAGGGTTAGGGTTAGGGTTAGGGTTAGGGTTAGGGTTAGGGTTAGGGTTAGGGTTAGGGTTAGGGTTAGGGTTAGGGTTAGGGTTAGGGTTAGGGTTAGGGTTAGGGTTAGGGTTAGGGTTAGGGTTAGGGTTAGGGTTAGGGTTAGGGTTAGGGTTAGGGTTAGGGTTAGGGTTAGGGTTAGGGTTAGGGTTAGGGTTAGGGTTAGGGTTAGGGTTAGGGTTAGGGTTAGGGTTAGGGTTAGGGTTAGGGTTAGGGTTAGGGTTAGGGTTAGGGTTAGGGTTAGGGTTAGGGTTAGGGTTAGGGTTAGGGTTAGGGTTAGGGTTAGGGTTAGGGTTAGGGTTAGGGTTAGGGTTAGGGTTAGGGTTAGGGTTAGGGTTAGGGTTAGGGTTAGGGTTAGGGTTAGGGTTAGGGTTAGGGTTAGGGTTAGGGTTAGGGTTAGGGTTAGGGTTAGGGTTAGGGTTAGGGTTAGGGTTAGGGTTAGGGTTAGGGTTAGGGTTAGGGTTAGGGTTAGGGTTAGGGTTAGGGTTAGGGTTAGGGTTAGGGTTAGGGTTAGGGTTAGGGTTAGGGTTAGGGTTAGGGTTAGGGTTAGGGTTAGGGTTAGGGTTAGGGTTAGGGTTAGGGTTAGGGTTAGGGTTAGGGTTAGGGTTAGGGTTAGGGTTAGGGTTAGGGTTAGGGTTAGGGTTAGGGTTAGGGTTAGGGTTAGGGTTAGGGTTAGGGTTAGGGTTAGGGTTAGGGTTAGGGTTAGGGTTAGGGTTAGGGTTAGGGTTAGGGTTAGGGTTAGGGTTAGGGTTAGGGTTAGGGTTAGGGTTAGGGTTAGGGTTAGGGTTAGGGTTAGGGTTAGGGTTAGGGTTAGGGTTAGGGTTAGGGTTAGGGTTAGGGTTAGGGTTAGGGTTAGGGTTAGGGTTAGGGTTAGGGTTAGGGTTAGGGTTAGGGTTAGGGTTAGGGTTAGGGTTAGGGTTAGGGTTAGGGTTAGGGTTAGGGTTAGGGTTAGGGTTAGGGTTAGGGTTAGGGTTAGGGTTAGGGTTAGGGTTAGGGTTAGGGTTAGGGTTAGGGTTAGGGTTAGGGTTAGGGTTAGGGTTAGGGTTAGGGTTAGGGTTAGGGTTAGGGTTAGGGTTAGGGTTAGGGTTAGGGTTAGGGTTAGGGTTAGGGTTAGGGTTAGGGTTAGGGTTAGGGTTAGGGTTAGGGTTAGGGTTAGGGTTAGGGTTAGGGTTAGGGTTAGGGTTAGGGTTAGGGTTAGGGTTAGGGTTAGGGTTAGGGTTAGGGTTAGGGTTAGGGTTAGGGTTAGGGTTAGGGTTAGGGTTAGGGTTAGGGTTAGGGTTAGGGTTAGGGTTAGGGTTAGGGTTAGGGTTAGGGTTAGGGTTAGGGTTAGGGTTAGGGTTAGGGTTAGGGTTAGGGTTAGGGTTAGGGTTAGGGTTAGGGTTAGGGTTAGGGTTAGGGTTAGGGTTAGGGTTAGGGTTAGGGTTAGGGTTAGGGTTAGGGTTAGGGTTAGGGTTAGGGTTAGGGTTAGGGTTAGGGTTAGGGTTAGGGTTAGGGTTAGGGTTAGGGTTAGGGTTAGGGTTAGGGTTAGGGTTAGGGTTAGGGTTAGGGTTAGGGTTAGGGTTAGGGTTAGGGTTAGGGTTAGGGTTAGGGTTAGGGTTAGGGTTAGGGTTAGGGTTAGGGTTAGGGTTAGGGTTAGGGTTAGGGTTAGGGTTAGGGTTAGGGTTAGGGTTAGGGTTAGGGTTAGGGTTAGGGTTAGGGTTAGGGTTAGGGTTAGGGTTAGGGTTAGGGTTAGGGTTAGGGTTAGGGTTAGGGTTAGGGTTAGGGTTAGGGTTAGGGTTAGGGTTAGGGTTAGGGTTAGGGTTAGGGTTAGGGTTAGGGTTAGGGTTAGGGTTAGGGTTAGGGTTAGGGTTAGGGTTAGGGTTAGGGTTAGGGTTAGGGTTAGGGTTAGGGTTAGGGTTAGGGTTAGGGTTAGGGTTAGGGTTAGGGTTAGGGTTAGGGTTAGGGTTAGGGTTAGGGTTAGGGTTAGGGTTAGGGTTAGGGTTAGGGTTAGGGTTAGGGTTAGGGTTAGGGTTAGGGTTAGGGTTAGGGTTAGGGTTAGGGTTAGGGTTAGGGTTAGGGTTAGGGTTAGGGTTAGGGTTAGGGTTAGGGTTAGGGTTAGGGTTAGGGTTAGGGTTAGGGTTAGGGTTAGGGTTAGGGTTAGGGTTAGGGTTAGGGTTAGGGTTAGGGTTAGGGTTAGGGTTAGGGTTAGGGTTAGGGTTAGGGTTAGGGTTAGGGTTAGGGTTAGGGTTAGGGTTAGGGTTAGGGTTAGGGTTAGGGTTAGGGTTAGGGTTAGGGTTAGGGTTAGGGTTAGGGTTAGGGTTAGGGTTAGGGTTAGGGTTAGGGTTAGGGTTAGGGTTAGGGTTAGGGTTAGGGTTAGGGTTAGGGTTAGGGTTAGGGTTAGGGTTAGGGTTAGGGTTAGGGTTAGGGTTAGGGTTAGGGTTAGGGTTAGGGTTAGGGTTAGGGTTAGGGTTAGGGTTAGGGTTAGGGTTAGGGTTAGGGTTAGGGTTAGGGTTAGGGTTAGGGTTAGGGTTAGGGTTAGGGTTAGGGTTAGGGTTAGGGTTAGGGTTAGGGTTAGGGTTAGGGTTAGGGTTAGGGTTAGGGTTAGGGTTAGGGTTAGGGTTAGGGTTAGGGTTAGGGTTAGGGTTAGGGTTAGGGTTAGGGTTAGGGTTAGGGTTAGGGTTAGGGTTAGGGTTAGGGTTAGGGTTAGGGTTAGGGTTAGGGTTAGGGTTAGGGTTAGGGTTAGGGTTAGGGTTAGGGTTAGGGTTAGGGTTAGGGTTAGGGTTAGGGTTAGGGTTAGGGTTAGGGTTAGGGTTAGGGTTAGGGTTAGGGTTAGGGTTAGGGTTAGGGTTAGGGTTAGGGTTAGGGTTAGGGTTAGGGTTAGGGTTAGGGTTAGGGTTAGGGTTAGGGTTAGGGTTAGGGTTAGGGTTAGGGTTAGGGTTAGGGTTAGGGTTAGGGTTAGGGTTAGGGTTAGGGTTAGGGTTAGGGTTAGGGTTAGGGTTAGGGTTAGGGTTAGGGTTAGGGTTAGGGTTAGGGTTAGGGTTAGGGTTAGGGTTAGGGTTAGGGTTAGGGTTAGGGTTAGGGTTAGGGTTAGGGTTAGGGTTAGGGTTAGGGTTAGGGTTAGGGTTAGGGTTAGGGTTAGGGTTAGGGTTAGGGTTAGGGTTAGGGTTAGGGTTAGGGTTAGGGTTAGGGTTAGGGTTAGGGTTAGGGTTAGGGTTAGGGTTAGGGTTAGGGTTAGGGTTAGGGTTAGGGTTAGGGTTAGGGTTAGGGTTAGGGTTAGGGTTAGGGTTAGGGTTAGGGTTAGGGTTAGGGTTAGGGTTAGGGTTAGGGTTAGGGTTAGGGTTAGGGTTAGGGTTAGGGTTAGGGTTAGGGTTAGGGTTAGGGTTAGGGTTAGGGTTAGGGTTAGGGTTAGGGTTAGGGTTAGGGTTAGGGTTAGGGTTAGGGTTAGGGTTAGGGTTAGGGTTAGGGTTAGGGTTAGGGTTAGGGTTAGGGTTAGGGTTAGGGTTAGGGTTAGGGTTAGGGTTAGGGTTAGGGTTAGGGTTAGGGTTAGGGTTAGGGTTAGGGTTAGGGTTAGGGTTAGGGTTAGGGTTAGGGTTAGGGTTAGGGTTAGGGTTAGGGTTAGGGTTAGGGTTAGGGTTAGGGTTAGGGTTAGGGTTAGGGTTAGGGTTAGGGTTAGGGTTAGGGTTAGGGTTAGGGTTAGGGTTAGGGTTAGGGTTAGGGTTAGGGTTAGGGTTAGGGTTAGGGTTAGGGTTAGGGTTAGGGTTAGGGTTAGGGTTAGGGTTAGGGTTAGGGTTAGGGTTAGGGTTAGGGTTAGGGTTAGGGTTAGGGTTAGGGTTAGGGTTAGGGTTAGGGTTAGGGTTAGGGTTAGGGTTAGGGTTAGGGTTAGGGTTAGGGTTAGGGTTAGGGTTAGGGTTAGGGTTAGGGTTAGGGTTAGGGTTAGGGTTAGGGTTAGGGTTAGGGTTAGGGTTAGGGTTAGGGTTAGGGTTAGGGTTAGGGTTAGGGTTAGGGTTAGGGTTAGGGTTAGGGTTAGGGTTAGGGTTAGGGTTAGGGTTAGGGTTAGGGTTAGGGTTAGGGTTAGGGTTAGGGTTAGGGTTAGGGTTAGGGTTAGGGTTAGGGTTAGGGTTAGGGTTAGGGTTAGGGTTAGGGTTAGGGTTAGGGTTAGGGTTAGGGTTAGGGTTAGGGTTAGGGTTAGGGTTAGGGTTAGGGTTAGGGTTAGGGTTAGGGTTAGGGTTAGGGTTAGGGTTAGGGTTAGGGTTAGGGTTAGGGTTAGGGTTAGGGTTAGGGTTAGGGTTAGGGTTAGGGTTAGGGTTAGGGTTAGGGTTAGGGTTAGGGTTAGGGTTAGGGTTAGGGTTAGGGTTAGGGTTAGGGTTAGGGTTAGGGTTAGGGTTAGGGTTAGGGTTAGGGTTAGGGTTAGGGTTAGGGTTAGGGTTAGGGTTAGGGTTAGGGTTAGGGTTAGGGTTAGGGTTAGGGTTAGGGTTAGGGTTAGGGTTAGGGTTAGGGTTAGGGTTAGGGTTAGGGTTAGGGTTAGGGTTAGGGTTAGGGTTAGGGTTAGGGTTAGGGTTAGGGTTAGGGTTAGGGTTAGGGTTAGGGTTAGGGTTAGGGTTAGGGTTAGGGTTAGGGTTAGGGTTAGGGTTAGGGTTAGGGTTAGGGTTAGGGTTAGGGTTAGGGTTAGGGTTAGGGTTAGGGTTAGGGTTAGGGTTAGGGTTAGGGTTAGGGTTAGGGTTAGGGTTAGGGTTAGGGTTAGGGTTAGGGTTAGGGTTAGGGTTAGGGTTAGGGTTAGGGTTAGGGTTAGGGTTAGGGTTAGGGTTAGGGTTAGGGTTAGGGTTAGGGTTAGGGTTAGGGTTAGGGTTAGGGTTAGGGTTAGGGTTAGGGTTAGGGTTAGGGTTAGGGTTAGGGTTAGGGTTAGGGTTAGGGTTAGGGTTAGGGTTAGGGTTAGGGTTAGGGTTAGGGTTAGGGTTAGGGTTAGGGTTAGGGTTAGGGTTAGGGTTAGGGTTAGGGTTAGGGTTAGGGTTAGGGTTAGGGTTAGGGTTAGGGTTAGGGTTAGGGTTAGGGTTAGGGTTAGGGTTAGGGTTAGGGTTAGGGTTAGGGTTAGGGTTAGGGTTAGGGTTAGGGTTAGGGTTAGGGTTAGGGTTAGGGTTAGGGTTAGGGTTAGGGTTAGGGTTAGGGTTAGGGTTAGGGTTAGGGTTAGGGTTAGGGTTAGGGTTAGGGTTAGGGTTAGGGTTAGGGTTAGGGTTAGGGTTAGGGTTAGGGTTAGGGTTAGGGTTAGGGTTAGGGTTAGGGTTAGGGTTAGGGTTAGGGTTAGGGTTAGGGTTAGGGTTAGGGTTAGGGTTAGGGTTAGGGTTAGGGTTAGGGTTAGGGTTAGGGTTAGGGTTAGGGTTAGGGTTAGGGTTAGGGTTAGGGTTAGGGTTAGGGTTAGGGTTAGGGTTAGGGTTAGGGTTAGGGTTAGGGTTAGGGTTAGGGTTAGGGTTAGGGTTAGGGTTAGGGTTAGGGTTAGGGTTAGGGTTAGGGTTAGGGTTAGGGTTAGGGTTAGGGTTAGGGTTAGGGTTAGGGTTAGGGTTAGGGTTAGGGTTAGGGTTAGGGTTAGGGTTAGGGTTAGGGTTAGGGTTAGGGTTAGGGTTAGGGTTAGGGTTAGGGTTAGGGTTAGGGTTAGGGTTAGGGTTAGGGTTAGGGTTAGGGTTAGGGTTAGGGTTAGGGTTAGGGTTAGGGTTAGGGTTAGGGTTAGGGTTAGGGTTAGGGTTAGGGTTAGGGTTAGGGTTAGGGTTAGGGTTAGGGTTAGGGTTAGGGTTAGGGTTAGGGTTAGGGTTAGGGTTAGGGTTAGGGTTAGGGTTAGGGTTAGGGTTAGGGTTAGGGTTAGGGTTAGGGTTAGGGTTAGGGTTAGGGTTAGGGTTAGGGTTAGGGTTAGGGTTAGGGTTAGGGTTAGGGTTAGGGTTAGGGTTAGGGTTAGGGTTAGGGTTAGGGTTAGGGTTAGGGTTAGGGTTAGGGTTAGGGTTAGGGTTAGGGTTAGGGTTAGGGTTAGGGTTAGGGTTAGGGTTAGGGTTAGGGTTAGGGTTAGGGTTAGGGTTAGGGTTAGGGTTAGGGTTAGGGTTAGGGTTAGGGTTAGGGTTAGGGTTAGGGTTAGGGTTAGGGTTAGGGTTAGGGTTAGGGTTAGGGTTAGGGTTAGGGTTAGGGTTAGGGTTAGGGTTAGGGTTAGGGTTAGGGTTAGGGTTAGGGTTAGGGTTAGGGTTAGGGTTAGGGTTAGGGTTAGGGTTAGGGTTAGGGTTAGGGTTAGGGTTAGGGTTAGGGTTAGGGTTAGGGTTAGGGTTAGGGTTAGGGTTAGGGTTAGGGTTAGGGTTAGGGTTAGGGTTAGGGTTAGGGTTAGGGTTAGGGTTAGGGTTAGGGTTAGGGTTAGGGTTAGGGTTAGGGTTAGGGTTAGGGTTAGGGTTAGGGTTAGGGTTAGGGTTAGGGTTAGGGTTAGGGTTAGGGTTAGGGTTAGGGTTAGGGTTAGGGTTAGGGTTAGGGTTAGGGTTAGGGTTAGGGTTAGGGTTAGGGTTAGGGTTAGGGTTAGGGTTAGGGTTAGGGTTAGGGTTAGGGTTAGGGTTAGGGTTAGGGTTAGGGTTAGGGTTAGGGTTAGGGTTAGGGTTAGGGTTAGGGTTAGGGTTAGGGTTAGGGTTAGGGTTAGGGTTAGGGTTAGGGTTAGGGTTAGGGTTAGGGTTAGGGTTAGGGTTAGGGTTAGGGTTAGGGTTAGGGTTAGGGTTAGGGTTAGGGTTAGGGTTAGGGTTAGGGTTAGGGTTAGGGTTAGGGTTAGGGTTAGGGTTAGGGTTAGGGTTAGGGTTAGGGTTAGGGTTAGGGTTAGGGTTAGGGTTAGGGTTAGGGTTAGGGTTAGGGTTAGGGTTAGGGTTAGGGTTAGGGTTAGGGTTAGGGTTAGGGTTAGGGTTAGGGTTAGGGTTAGGGTTAGGGTTAGGGTTAGGGTTAGGGTTAGGGTTAGGGTTAGGGTTAGGGTTAGGGTTAGGGTTAGGGTTAGGGTTAGGGTTAGGGTTAGGGTTAGGGTTAGGGTTAGGGTTAGGGTTAGGGTTAGGGTTAGGGTTAGGGTTAGGGTTAGGGTTAGGGTTAGGGTTAGGGTTAGGGTTAGGGTTAGGGTTAGGGTTAGGGTTAGGGTTAGGGTTAGGGTTAGGGTTAGGGTTAGGGTTAGGGTTAGGGTTAGGGTTAGGGTTAGGGTTAGGGTTAGGGTTAGGGTTAGGGTTAGGGTTAGGGTTAGGGTTAGGGTTAGGGTTAGGGTTAGGGTTAGGGTTAGGGTTAGGGTTAGGGTTAGGGTTAGGGTTAGGGTTAGGGTTAGGGTTAGGGTTAGGGTTAGGGTTAGGGTTAGGGTTAGGGTTAGGGTTAGGGTTAGGGTTAGGGTTAGGGTTAGGGTTAGGGTTAGGGTTAGGGTTAGGGTTAGGGTTAGGGTTAGGGTTAGGGTTAGGGTTAGGGTTAGGGTTAGGGTTAGGGTTAGGGTTAGGGTTAGGGTTAGGGTTAGGGTTAGGGTTAGGGTTAGGGTTAGGGTTAGGGTTAGGGTTAGGGTTAGGGTTAGGGTTAGGGTTAGGGTTAGGGTTAGGGTTAGGGTTAGGGTTAGGGTTAGGGTTAGGGTTAGGGTTAGGGTTAGGGTTAGGGTTAGGGTTAGGGTTAGGGTTAGGGTTAGGGTTAGGGTTAGGGTTAGGGTTAGGGTTAGGGTTAGGGTTAGGGTTAGGGTTAGGGTTAGGGTTAGGGTTAGGGTTAGGGTTAGGGTTAGGGTTAGGGTTAGGGTTAGGGTTAGGGTTAGGGTTAGGGTTAGGGTTAGGGTTAGGGTTAGGGTTAGGGTTAGGGTTAGGGTTAGGGTTAGGGTTAGGGTTAGGGTTAGGGTTAGGGTTAGGGTTAGGGTTAGGGTTAGGGTTAGGGTTAGGGTTAGGGTTAGGGTTAGGGTTAGGGTTAGGGTTAGGGTTAGGGTTAGGGTTAGGGTTAGGGTTAGGGTTAGGGTTAGGGTTAGGGTTAGGGTTAGGGTTAGGGTTAGGGTTAGGGTTAGGGTTAGGGTTAGGGTTAGGGTTAGGGTTAGGGTTAGGGTTAGGGTTAGGGTTAGGGTTAGGGTTAGGGTTAGGGTTAGGGTTAGGGTTAGGGTTAGGGTTAGGGTTAGGGTTAGGGTTAGGGTTAGGGTTAGGGTTAGGGTTAGGGTTAGGGTTAGGGTTAGGGTTAGGGTTAGGGTTAGGGTTAGGGTTAGGGTTAGGGTTAGGGTTAGGGTTAGGGTTAGGGTTAGGGTTAGGGTTAGGGTTAGGGTTAGGGTTAGGGTTAGGGTTAGGGTTAGGGTTAGGGTTAGGGTTAGGGTTAGGGTTAGGGTTAGGGTTAGGGTTAGGGTTAGGGTTAGGGTTAGGGTTAGGGTTAGGGTTAGGGTTAGGGTTAGGGTTAGGGTTAGGGTTAGGGTTAGGGTTAGGGTTAGGGTTAGGGTTAGGGTTAGGGTTAGGGTTAGGGTTAGGGTTAGGGTTAGGGTTAGGGTTAGGGTTAGGGTTAGGGTTAGGGTTAGGGTTAGGGTTAGGGTTAGGGTTAGGGTTAGGGTTAGGGTTAGGGTTAGGGTTAGGGTTAGGGTTAGGGTTAGGGTTAGGGTTAGGGTTAGGGTTAGGGTTAGGGTTAGGGTTAGGGTTAGGGTTAGGGTTAGGGTTAGGGTTAGGGTTAGGGTTAGGGTTAGGGTTAGGGTTAGGGTTAGGGTTAGGGTTAGGGTTAGGGTTAGGGTTAGGGTTAGGGTTAGGGTTAGGGTTAGGGTTAGGGTTAGGGTTAGGGTTAGGGTTAGGGTTAGGGTTAGGGTTAGGGTTAGGGTTAGGGTTAGGGTTAGGGTTAGGGTTAGGGTTAGGGTTAGGGTTAGGGTTAGGGTTAGGGTTAGGGTTAGGGTTAGGGTTAGGGTTAGGGTTAGGGTTAGGGTTAGGGTTAGGGTTAGGGTTAGGGTTAGGGTTAGGGTTAGGGTTAGGGTTAGGGTTAGGGTTAGGGTTAGGGTTAGGGTTAGGGTTAGGGTTAGGGTTAGGGTTAGGGTTAGGGTTAGGGTTAGGGTTAGGGTTAGGGTTAGGGTTAGGGTTAGGGTTAGGGTTAGGGTTAGGGTTAGGGTTAGGGTTAGGGTTAGGGTTAGGGTTAGGGTTAGGGTTAGGGTTAGGGTTAGGGTTAGGGTTAGGGTTAGGGTTAGGGTTAGGGTTAGGGTTAGGGTTAGGGTTAGGGTTAGGGTTAGGGTTAGGGTTAGGGTTAGGGTTAGGGTTAGGGTTAGGGTTAGGGTTAGGGTTAGGGTTAGGGTTAGGGTTAGGGTTAGGGTTAGGGTTAGGGTTAGGGTTAGGGTTAGGGTTAGGGTTAGGGTTAGGGTTAGGGTTAGGGTTAGGGTTAGGGTTAGGGTTAGGGTTAGGGTTAGGGTTAGGGTTAGGGTTAGGGTTAGGGTTAGGGTTAGGGTTAGGGTTAGGGTTAGGGTTAGGGTTAGGGTTAGGGTTAGGGTTAGGGTTAGGGTTAGGGTTAGGGTTAGGGTTAGGGTTAGGGTTAGGGTTAGGGTTAGGGTTAGGGTTAGGGTTAGGGTTAGGGTTAGGGTTAGGGTTAGGGTTAGGGTTAGGGTTAGGGTTAGGGTTAGGGTTAGGGTTAGGGTTAGGGTTAGGGTTAGGGTTAGGGTTAGGGTTAGGGTTAGGGTTAGGGTTAGGGTTAGGGTTAGGGTTAGGGTTAGGGTTAGGGTTAGGGTTAGGGTTAGGGTTAGGGTTAGGGTTAGGGTTAGGGTTAGGGTTAGGGTTAGGGTTAGGGTTAGGGTTAGGGTTAGGGTTAGGGTTAGGGTTAGGGTTAGGGTTAGGGTTAGGGTTAGGGTTAGGGTTAGGGTTAGGGTTAGGGTTAGGGTTAGGGTTAGGGTTAGGGTTAGGGTTAGGGTTAGGGTTAGGGTTAGGGTTAGGGTTAGGGTTAGGGTTAGGCGTTAGGGTTAGGGTTAGGGTTAGGGTTAGGGTTAGGGTTAGGGTTAGGGTTAGGGTTAGGGTTAGGGTTAGGGTTAGGGTTAGGGTTAGGGTTAGGGTTAGGGTTAGGGTTAGGGTTAGGGTTAGGGTTAGGGTTAGGGTTAGGGTTAGGGTTAGGGTTAGGGTTAGGGTTAGGGTTAGGGTTAGGGTTAGGGTTAGGGTTAGGGTTAGGGTTAGGGTTAGGGTTAGGGTTAGGGTTAGGGTTAGGGTTAGGGTTAGGGTTAGGGTTAGGGTTAGGGTTAGGGTTAGGGTTAGGGTTAGGGTTAGGGTTAGGGTTAGGGTTAGGGTTAGGGTTAGGGTTAGGGTTAGGGTTAGGGTTAGGGTTAGGGTTAGGGTTAGGGTTAGGGTTAGGGTTAGGGTTAGGGTTAGGGTTAGGGTTAGGGTTACGCTTAGGGTTAGGGTTAGGGTTACGCTTAGGGTTAGGGTTAGGGTTAGGGTTAGGGTTAGGGTTAGGGTTAGGGTTAGGGTTACGCTTAGGGTTAGGGTTAGGGTTACGCTTAGGGTTAGGGTTAGGGTTAGGGTTAGGGTTAGGGTTAGGGTTAGGGTTAGGGTTACGCTTAGGGTTACGCTTAGGCTTAGGGTTAGGGTTAGGGTTAGGGTTAGGGTTAGGGTTAGGGTTAGGGTTAGGGTTAGGGTTAGGGTTAGGGTTAGGGTTAGGGTTAGGGTTAGGGTTAGGGTTAGGGTTAGGGTTAGGGTTAGGGTTAGGGTTAGGGTTAGGGTTAGGGTTAGGGTTAGGGTTAGGGTTAGGGTTACGCTTAGGGTTAGGGTTAGGGTTACGCTTAGGGTTAGGGTTAGGGTTAGGGTTAGGGTTAGGGTTAGGGTTAGGGTTAGGGTTACGCTTAGGGTTACGCTTAGGCTTAGGGTTAGGGTTAGGGTTAGGGTTAGGGTTAGGGTTAGGGTTAGGGTTAGGGTTAGGGTTAGGGTTAGGGTTAGGGTTAGGGTTAGGGTTAGGGTTAGGGTTAGGGTTACGCTTAGGGTTAGGGTTAGGGTTAGGGTTAGGGTTAGGGTTAGGGTTAGAGTTACGCTTAGGGTTAGGGTTAGGGTAAGGGTTAGGGTTAGGGTTAGGGTTAGGGTTAGGGTTAGGGTTAGGGTTAGGGTTAGGGTTAGGGTTAGGGTTAGGGTTACGCTTAGGGATACGCTTAAGGTTAGGGTTAGGGTTACGCTTAGGGTTAGGGTTAGGGTTAGGGTTAGGGTTAGGGTTAGGGTTAGGGTTAGGGTTAGGGTTAGGGTTAGGGTTACGCTTAGGGTTAGGGTTAGGGTTAGGGTTAGGGTTAGGGTTAGGGTTAGGGTTAGGGTTAGGGTTAGGGTTAGGGTTAGGGTTAGGGTTAGGGTTAGGGTTACGGTTAGGGTTAGGGTTAGGGTTAGGGTTAGGGTTAGGGTTAGGGTTAGGGTTAGGGTTAGGGTTACGCTTAGGGTTACGCTTAGGCTTAGGGTTAGGGTTAGGGTTAGGGTTAGGGTTAGGGTTAGGGTTAGGGTTAGGGTTAGGGTTACGCTTAGGGTTACGCTTAGGGTTAGGGTTATGGTTAGGGTTAGGGTTAGGGTTAGGGTTAGGGTTAGGGTTAGGGTTAGGGTTAGGGTTAGGGTTAGGGTTAGGGTTAGGGTTACGCTTAGGGTTAGGGTTAGGGTTAGGGTTAGGGTTAGGGTTAGGGTTAGGGTTAGGGTTAGGGTTAGGGTTAGGGTTAGGGTTAGGGTTAGAGTTACGCTTAGGGTTAGGGTTAGGGTAAGGGTTAGGGTTAGGGTTAGGGTTAGGGTTAGGGTTAGGGTTAGGGTTAGGGTTAGGGTTAGGGTTAGGGTTAGGGTTACGCTTAGGGTTACGCTTAGGGTTAGGGTTAGGGTTAGGGTTAGGGTTAGGGTTAGGGTTAGGGTTAGGGTTAGGGTTAGGGTTAGGGTTAGGGTTAGGGTTAGGGTTAGGGTTAGGGTTAGGGTTAGGGTTAGGGTTAGGGTTAGGGTTAGGGTTAGGGTTAGGGTTAGGGTTAGGGTTAGGGTTAGGGTTAGGGTTAGGGTTAGGGTTAGGGTTACGCTTAGGGTTAGGGTTAGGGTTACGCTTAGGGTTAGGGTTAGGGTTAGGGTTAGGGTTAGGGTTAGGGTTAGGGTTAGGGTTACGCTTAGGGTTACGCTTAGGCTTAGGGTTAGGGTTAGGGTTAGGGTTAGGGTTAGGGTTAGGGTTAGGGTTAGGGTTAGGGTTAGGGTTAGGGTTAGGGTTAGGGTTAGGGTTAGGGTTAGGGTTAGGGTTAGGGTTAGGGTTAGGGTTAGGGTTAGGGTTAGGGTTAGGGTTAGGGTTAGGGTTAGGGTTAGGGTTAGGGTTAGGGTTAGGGTTAGGGTTAGGGTTACGCTTAGGGTTAGGGTTAGGGTTACGCTTAGGGTTAGGGTTAGGGTTAGGGTTAGGGTTAGGGTTAGGGTTAGGGTTAGGGTTACGCTTAGGGTTACGCTTAGGCTTAGGGTTAGGGTTAGGGTTAGGGTTAGGGTTAGGGTTAGGGTTAGGGTTAGGGTTAGGGTTAGGGTTAGGGTTAGGGTTAGGGTTAGGGTTACGCTTAGGGTTAGGGTTAGGGTTAGGGTTAGGGTTAGGGTTAGGGTTAGGGTTAGAGTTACGCTTAGGGTTAGGGTTAGGGTAAGGGTTAGGGTTAGGGTTAGGGTTAGGGTTAGGGTTAGGGTTAGGGTTAGGGTTAGGGTTAGGGTTAGGGTTACGCTTAGGGTTACGCTTAAGGTTAGGGTTAGGGTTACGCTTAGGGTTAGGGTTAGGGTTAGGGTTAGGGTTAGGGTTAGGGTTAGGGTTAGGGTTAGGGTTAGGGTTAGGGTTAGGGTTAGGGTTAGGGTTACGCTTAGGGTTAGGGTTAGGGTTAGGGTTAGGGTTAGGGTTAGGGTTAGGGTTAGGGTTAGGGTTAGGGTTAGGGTTAGGGTTAGGGTTAGGGTTAGGGTTAGGGTTAGGGTTAGGGTAAGGGTTAGGGTTAGGGTTAGGGTTAGGGTTACGCTTAGGGTTAGGGTTAGGGTTAGGGTTAGGGTTAGGGTTAGGGTTAGGGTTAGGGTTAGGGTTAGGGTTAGGGTTAGGGTTAGGGTTAGGGTTAGGGTAAGGGTTAGGGTTAGGGTTAGGGTTAGGGTTAGGGTTAGGGTTAGGGTTAGGGTTACGCTTAGGGTTAGGGTTAGGGTTACGCTTAGGGTTAGGGTTAGGGTTAGGGTTAGGGTTAGGGTTAGGGTTACGCTTAGGGTTACGCTTAGGCTTAGGGTTAGGGTTAGGGTTAGGGTTACGCTTAGGGTTACACTTAGGGTTAGGGTTAGGGTTAGGGTTAGGGTTAGGGTTAGGGTTAGGGTTAGGGTTAGGGTTAGGGTTAGGGTTAGAGTTACGCTTAGGGTTAGGGTTAGGGTTAGGGTTAGGGTTAGGGTTAGGGTTAGGGTAAGGGTTAGGGTTAGGGTTAGGGTTAGGGTTAGGGTTAGGGTTAGGGTTACGCTTAGGGTTAGGGTTAGGGTTAGGGTTAGGGTTAGGGTTAGGGTTAGGGTTAGGGTTAGGGTTAGGGTTAGGGTTAGGGTTAGGGTTAGGGTTAGGGTTAGGGTTAGGGTTAGGGTTAGGGTTAGGGTTAGGGTTAGGGTTAGGGTTAGGGTTAGGGTTAGGGTTAGGGTTAGGGTTAGGGTTAGGGTTAGGGTTAGGGTTAGGGTTAGGGTTAGGGTTAGGGTTAGGGTTAGGGTTAGGGTTAGGGTTAGGGTTAGGGTTAGGGTTAGGGTTAGGGTTAGGGTTAGGGTTAGGGTTAGGGTTAGGGTTAGGGTTAGGGTTAGGGTTAGGGTTAGGGTTAGGGTTAGGGTTAGGGTTAGGGTTAGGGTTAGGGTTAGGGTTAGGGTTAGGGTTAGGGTTAGGGTTAGGGTTAGGGTTAGGGTTAGGGTTAGGGTTAGGGTTAGGGTTAGGGTTAGGGTTAGGGTTAGGGTTAGGGTTAGGGTTAGGGTTAGGGTTAGGGTTAGGGTTAGGGTTAGGGTTAGGGTTAGGGTTAGGGTTAGGGTTAGGGTTAGGGTTAGGGTTAGGGTTAGGGTTAGGGTTAGGGTTAGGGTTAGGGTTAGGGTTAGGGTTAGGGTTAGGGTTAGGGTTAGGGTTAGGGTTAGGGTTAGGGTTAGGGTTAGGGTTAGGGTTAGGGTTAGGGTTAGGGTTAGGGTTAGGGTTAGGGTTAGGGTTAGGGTTAGGGTTAGGGTTAGGGTTAGGGTTAGGGTTAGGGTTAGGGTTAGGGTTAGGGTTAGGGTTAGGGTTAGGGTTAGGGTTAGGGTTAGGGTTAGGGTTAGGGTTAGGGTTAGGGTTAGGGTTAGGGTTAGGGTTAGGGTTAGGGTTAGGGTTAGGGTTAGGGTTAGGGTTAGGGTTAGGGTTAGGGTTAGGGTTAGGGTTAGGGTTAGGGTTAGGGTTAGGGTTAGGGTTAGGGTTAGGGTTAGGGTTAGGGTTAGGGTTACGCTTAGGGTTAGGGTTAGGGTTACGCTTAGGGTTAGGGTTAGGGTTAGGGTTAGGGTTAGGGTTAGGGTTAGGGTTAGGGTTACGCTTAGGGTTACGCTTAGGCTTAGGGTTAGGGTTAGGGTTAGGGTTAGGGTTAGGGTTAGGGTTAGGGTTAGGGTTAGGGTTAGGGTTAGGGTTAGGGTTAGGGTTAGGGTTAGGGTTAGGGTTAGGGTTAGGGTTAGGGTTAGGGTTAGGGTTAGGGTTAGGGTTAGGGTTAGGGTTAGGGTTAGGGTTAGGGTTAGGGTTACGCTTAGGGTTAGGGTTAGGGTTACGCTTAGGGTTAGGGTTAGGGTTAGGGTTAGGGTTAGGGTTAGGGTTAGGGTTAGGGTTACGCTTAGGGTTACGCTTAGGCTTAGGGTTAGGGTTAGGGTTAGGGTTAGGGTTAGGGTTAGGGTTAGGGTTAGGGTTAGGGTTAGGGTTAGGGTTAGGGTTAGGGTTAGGGTTAGGGTTAGGGTTAGGGTTACGCTTAGGGTTAGGGTTAGGGTTAGGGTTAGGGTTAGGGTTAGGGTTAGGGTTAGAGTTACGCTTAGGGTTAGGGTTAGGGTAAGGGTTAGGGTTAGGGTTAGGGTTAGGGTTAGGGTTAGGGTTAGGGTTAGGGTTAGGGTTAGGGTTAGGGTTAGGGTTACGCTTAGGGATACGCTTAAGGTTAGGGTTAGGGTTACGCTTAGGGTTAGGGTTAGGGTTAGGGTTAGGGTTAGGGTTAGGGTTAGGGTTAGGGTTAGGGTTAGGGTTAGGGTTAGGGTTAGGGTTAGGGTTAGGGTTAGGGTTACGCTTAGGGTTAGGGTTAGGGTTAGGGTTAGGGTTAGGGTTAGGGTTAGGGTTAGGGTTAGGGTTAGGGTTAGGGTTAGGGTTAGGGTTAGGGTTAGGGTTAGGGTTAGGGTTAGGGTTAGGGTAAGGGTTAGGGTTAGGGTTACGCTTAGGGTTAGGGTTAGGGTTAGGGTTAGGGTTAGGGTTAGGGTTAGGGTTAGGGTTAGGGTTAGGGTTAGGGTTAGGGTTAGGGTTAGGGTTAGGGTAAGGGTTAGGGTTAGGGTTAGGGTTAGGGTTAGGGTTAGGGTTAGGGTTAGGGTTACGCTTAGGGTTAGGGTTAGGGTTACGCTTAGGGTTAGGGTTAGGGTTAGGGTTAGGGTTAGGGTTAGGGTTACGCTTAGGGTTACGCTTAGGCTTAGGGTTAGGGTTAGGGTTAGGGTTACGCTTAGGGTTACACTTAGGGTTAGGGTTAGGGTTAGGGTTAGGGTTAGGGTTAGGGTTAGGGTTAGGGTTAGGGTTAGGGTTAGGGTTAGAGTTACGCTTAGGGTTAGGGTTAGGGTTAGGGTTAGGGTTAGGGTTAGGGTTAGGGTAAGGGTTAGGGTTAGGGTTAGGGTTAGGGTTAGGGTTAGGGTTAGGGTTACGCTTAGGGTTAGGGTTAGGGTTAGGGTTAGGGTTAGGGTTAGGGTTAGGGTTAGGGTTAGGGTTAGGGTTAGGGTTAGGGTTAGGGTTAGGGTTAGGGTTAGGGTTAGGGTTAGGGTTAGGGTTAGGGTTAGGGTTAGGGTTAGGGTTAGGGTTAGGGTTAGGGTTAGGGTTAGGGTTAGGGTTAGGGTTAGGGTTAGGGTTAGGGTTAGGGTTAGGGTTAGGGTTAGGGTTAGGGTTAGGGTTAGGGTTAGGGTTAGGGTTAGGGTTAGGGTTAGGGTTAGGGTTAGGGTTAGGGTTAGGGTTAGGGTTACGCTTAGGGTTAGGGTTAGGGTTACGCTTAGGGTTAGGGTTAGGGTTAGGGTTAGGGTTAGGGTTAGGGTTAGGGTTACGCTTAGGGTTACGCTTAGGCTTAGGGTTAGGGTTAGGGTTAGGGTTAGGGTTAGGGTTACGCTTAGGGTTACGCTTAGGGTTAGGGTTAGGGTTAGGGTTAGGGTTAGGGTTAGGGTTAGGGTTAGGGTTAGGGTTAGGGTTAGGGTTAGGGTTAGGGTTAGGGTTAGGGTTAGAGTTACGCTTAGGGTTAGGGTTAGGGTTAGGGTTAGGGTTAGGGTTAGGGTAAGGGTTAGGGTTAGGGTTAGGGTTAGGGTTAGGGTTAGGGTTAGGGTTAGGGTTAGGGTTACGCTTAGGGTTACGCTTAGGGTTAGGGTTAGGGTTAGGGTTAGGGTTAGGGTTAGGGTTAGGGTTAGGGTTAGGGTTAGGGTTAGGGTTAGGGTTACGCTTAGGGTTAGGGTTAGGGTTAGGGTTAGGGTTAGGGTTACGCTTAGGGTTACGCTTAGGGTTACGCTTAGGGTTACGCTTAGGGTTAGGGTAAGGGTTAGGGTTAGGGTTAGGGTTAGGGTTAGGGTTAGGGTTAGGGTTAGGGTTAGGGTTAGGGTTAGGGTTAGGGTTAGGGTTAGGGTTACGCTTAGGGTTACGGTTAGGGTTAGGGTTAGGGTTAGGGTTAGGGTTAGGGTTAGGTTTAGGGTTACGCTTAGGGTTAGGGTTAGGGTTTAGGGTTAGGGTTAGGGTTAGGGTTAGGGTTAGGGTTACGCTTAGGGTTAGGGTTAGGGTTAGGGTTAGGGTTAGGGTTAGGGTTAGGGTTAGGGTTAGGGTTAGGGTTAGGGTTAGGGTTAGGGTTAGGGTTAGGGTTAGGGTTAGGGTTAGGGTTAGGGTTAGGGTTAGGGTTAGGGTTAGGGTTAGGGTTAGGGTTAGGGTTAGGGTAAGGGTTAGGGTTAGGGTTAGGGTTAGGGTTACGCTTAGGGTTAGGGTTAGGGTTAGGGTTAGGGTTAGGGTTAGGGTTAGGGTTAGGGTTAGGGTTAGGGTTAGGGTTAGGGTTAGGGTTAGGGTTAGGGTAAGGGTTAGGGTTAGGGTTAGGGTTAGGGTTAGGGTTAGGGTTAGGGTTAGGGTTACGCTTAGGGTTAGGGTTAGGGTTACGCTAGGGTTAGGGTTAGGGTTAGGGTTAGGGTTAGGGTTAGGGTTACGCTTAGGGTTAGGCTTAGGCTTAGGGTTAGGGTTAGGGTTAGGGTTACGCTTAGGGTTACACTTAGGGTTAGGGTTAGGGTTAGGGTTAGGGTTAGGGTTAGGGTTAGGGTTAGGGTTAGGGTTAGGGTTAGGGTTAGAGTTACGCTTAGGGTTAGGGTTAGGGTTAGGGTTAGGGTTAGGGTTAGGGTTAGGGTAAGGGTTAGGGTTAGGGTTAGGGTTAGGGTTAGGGTTAGGGTTAGGGTTACGCTTAGGGTTAGGGTTAGGGTTAGGGTTAGGGTTAGGGTTAGGGTTAGGGTTAGGGTTAGGGTTAGGGTTAGGGTTAGGGTTAGGGTTAGGGTTAGGGTTAGGGTTAGGGTTAGGGTTAGGGTTAGGGTTAGGGTTAGGGTTAGGGTTAGGGTTAGGGTTAGGGTTAGGGTTAGGGTTAGGGTTAGGGTTAGGGTTAGGGTTAGGGTTAGGGTTAGGGTTAGGGTTAGGGTTAGGGTTAGGGTTAGGGTTAGGGTTAGGGTTAGGGTTAGGGTTAGGGTTAGGGTTAGGGTTAGGGTTAGGGTTACGCTTAGGGTTAGGGTTAGGGTTACGCTTAGGGTTAGGGTTAGGGTTAGGGTTAGGGTTAGGGTTAGGGTTAGGGTTACGCTTAGGGTTACGCTTAGGCTTAGGGTTAGGGTTAGGGTTAGGGTTAGGGTTAGGGTTACGCTTAGGGTTACGCTTAGGGTTAGGGTTAGGGTTAGGGTTAGGGTTAGGGTTAGGGTTAGGGTTAGGGTTAGGGTTAGGGTTAGGGTTAGGGTTAGGGTTAGGGTTAGGGTTAGAGTTACGCTTAGGGTTAGGGTTAGGGTTAGGGTTAGGGTTAGGGTTAGGGTAAGGGTTAGGGTTAGGGTTAGGGTTAGGGTTAGGGTTAGGGTTAGGGTTAGGGTTAGGGTTACGCTTAGGGTTACGCTTAGGGTTAGGGTTAGGGTTAGGGTTAGGGTTAGGGTTAGGGTTAGGGTTAGGGTTAGGGTTAGGGTTAGGGTTAGGGTTACGCTTAGGGTTAGGGTTAGGGTTAGGGTTAGGGTTAGGGTTACGCTTAGGGTTACGCTTAGGGTTACGCTTAGGGTTACGCTTAGGGTTAGGGTAAGGGTTAGGGTTAGGGTTAGGGTTAGGGTTAGGGTTAGGGTTAGGGTTAGGGTTAGGGTTAGGGTTAGGGTTAGGGTTAGGGTTAGGGTTACGCTTAGGGTTACGGTTAGGGTTAGGGTTAGGGTTAGGGTTAGGGTTAGGGTTAGGTTTAGGGTTACGCTTAGGGTTAGGGTTAGGGTTAGGGTTAGGGTTAGGGTTAGGGTTAGGGTTAGGGTTAGGGTTAGGGTTACGCTTAGGGTTAGGGTTAGGGTTAGGGTTAGGGTTAGGGTTAGGGTTAGGGTTAGGGTTAGGGTTAGGGTTAGGGTTAGGGTTAGGGTTAGGGTTAGGGTTAGGGTTAGGGTTAGGGTTAGGGTTAGGGTTAGGGTTAGGGTTAGGGTTAGGGTTAGGGTTAGGGTTAGGGTTAGGGTTAGGGTTAGGGTTAGGGTTAGGGTTAGGGTTAGGGTTAGGGTTAGGGTTAGGGTTAGGGTTAGGGTTAGGGTTAGGGTTAGGGTTAGGGTTAGGGTTAGGGTTAGGGTTAGGGTTAGGGTTAGGGTTAGGGTTAGGGTTAGGGTTAGGGTTAGGGTTAGGGTTAGGGTTAGGGTTAGGGTTAGGGTTAGGGTTAGGGTTAGGGTTAGGGTTAGGGTTAGGGTTAGGGTTAGGGTTAGGGTTAGGGTTAGGGTTAGGGTTAGGGTTAGGGTTAGGGTTAGGGTTAGGGTTAGGGTTAGGGTTAGGGTTAGGGTTAGGGTTAGGGTTAGGGTTAGGGTTAGGGTTAGGGTTACGCTTAGGGTTACGCTTAGGGTTAGGGTTAGGGTTAGGGTTAGGGTTAGGGTTAGGGTTAAGGTTAGGGTTACGCTTAGGGTTACGCTTAAGGTTAGGGTTAGGGTTAGGGTTAGGGTTAGGGTTAGGGTTAGGGTTAGGGTTACGCTTAGGGTTAGGGTTAGGGTTACGGTTAGGGTTAGGGTTAGGGTTAGGGTTAGGGTTAGGGTTAGGGTTAGGGTTAGGGTTAGGGTTAGGGTTAGGAAAGCAGCTGCTTGGTTTTTGCCGAGCTACTACGCATGCGCAGTTGCGAAGTTTCCTGCGCATGCGCAGCTGCGTATTCATTGAGGAGCTGTTGTACCTGCGCAGTGCGTTTAGGAACGGGCAGACCCTTCGTTTTGGACGTCGTTTCGCGTATATAAATCGTAAAAAAAAGTTTGAACGAAGTGCGCATGCGCAGCTGCTTACTTTTTGCCGACCTACTGCGCATGCGCAGTTGCGAAGTTTCCTGCGCATGCGCAGCTGCGTATTCATTGAGGAGCTGTTGTACCTGCGCAGTGCGTTTAGGAACGGGCAGACCCTTCGTTTTGGACGTCGTTTCGCGTATATAAATCGTAAAAAAAAGTTTGAACGAAGTGCGCATGCGCAGCTGCTTACTTTTTGCCGACCTACTGCGCATGCGCAGTTGCGAAGTTTCCTGCGCATGCGCAGCTGCGTATTCATTGAGGAGCTGTTGTACCTGCGCATTGCGTTTAGGAACGGGCAGACCCTTCGTTTTGGGCGTCGTTTCGCGTATATAAATCGTAAAAAAAAGTTTGAACGAAGTGCGCATGCGCAGCTGCTTACTTTTTGTCGACCTACTGCGCATGCGCAGTTGCGAAGTTTCCTGCGCATGCGCAGCTGCGTATTCATTAAGGAGCTGTTGTACCTGCGCAGTGCGTTTAGGAACGGGCAGACCCTTCGTTTTGGACGTCGTTTCGCGTATATAAATCGTAAAGAAAAGTTTGAACGAAGTGCGCATGCGCAGCTGCTAACTTTTTGCCGACCTACTGCGCATGCGCAGTTGCGAAGTTTCCTGCGCATGCGCAGCTGCGTATTCATTGAGGAGCTGTTGTACCTGCGCATTGCGTTTAGGAACGGGCAGACCCTTCGTTTTGGGCGTCGTTTCGCGTATATAAATCGTAAAAAAAAAGTTTGAACGAAGTGCGCATGCGCAGCTGCTTACTTTTTGTCGACCTACTGCGCATGCGCAGTTGCGAAGTTTCCTGCGCATGCGCAGCTGCGTATTCATTAAGGAGCTGTTGTACCTGCGCAGTGCGTTTAGAAATGGGCAGACCCTTCGTTTTGGGCGTCGTTTCGCGTATATAGATCGTAAAAAAAAGTTTGAACGAAGTGCGCATGCGCAGCTGCTTACTTTTTGTCGGCCTACTGCGCATGCGCAGTTGCGAAGTTTCCTGTGCATGCGCAGCTGCGTATTCATTGAGGAGCTGTTGTACCTGCGCATTGCGTTTAGGAACGGGCAGACCCTTCGTTTTGGGCGTCGTTTCGCGTATATAAATCGTAAAAAAAAGTTTGAACGAAGTGCGCATGCGCATCTGCTTACTTTTTGTCGACCTACTGCGCATGCGCAGTTGCGAAGTTTCCTGCGCATGCGCAGCTGCGTATTCATTAAGGAGCTGTTGTACCTGCGCAGTGCGTTTAGAAATGGGCAGACCCTTCGTTTTGGGCGTCGTTTCGCGTATATAAATCGTAAAGAAAAGTTTGAACGAAGTGCGCATGCGCAGCTGCTTACTTTTTGTCGACCTACTGCGCATGCGCAGTTGCGAAGTTTCCTGCGCATGCGCAGCTGCGTATTCATTGAGGAGCTGTTGTACCTGCGCATTGCGTTTAGGAACGGGCAGACCCTTCGTTTTGGGCGTCGTTTCGCGTATCTAAATCGTAAAGAAAAGTTTGAACGAAGTGCGCATGCGCAGCTACTTACTTTTTGTCGACCTACTGCGCATGCGCAGTTGCGAAGTTTCCTGCGCATGCGCAGCTGCGTATTCATTTAGGAGCTGTTGTACCTGCGCATTGCGTTTAGGAACGGGCAGACCCTTCGTTTTGGGCGTCGTTTCGCGTATATAAATCGTAAAAAAAAGTTTGAACGAAGTGCGCATGCGCAGCTGCTTACTTTTTGTCGACCTACTGCGCATGCGCAGTTGCGAAGTTTCCTGCGCATGCGCAGCTGCGTATTCATTAAGGAGCTGTTGTACCTGCGCAGTGCGTTTAGAAATGGGCAGACCCTTCGTTTTGGGCGTCGTTTCGCGTATATAGATCGTAAAAAAAAGTTTGAACGAAGTGCGCATGCGCAGCTGCTTACTTTTTGTCGGCCTACTGCGCATGCGCAGTTGCGAAGTTTCCTGTGCATGCGCAGCTGCGTATTCATTGAGGAGCTGTTGTACCTGCGCATTGCGTTTAGGAACGGGCAGACCCTTCGTTTTGGGCGTCGTTTCGCGTATATAAATCGTAAAAAAAAGTTTGAACGAAGTGCGCATGCGCATCTGCTTACTTTTTGTCGACCTACAGCGCATGCGCAGTTGCGAAGTTTCCTGCGCATGCGCAGCTGCGTATTCATTAAGGAGCTGTTGTACCTGCGCAGTGCGTTTAGAAATGGGCAGACCCTTCGTTTTGGGCGTCGTTTCGCGTATATAAATCGTAAAGAAAAGTTTGAACGAAGTGCGCATGCGCAGCTGCTTACTTTTTGTCGACCTACTGCGCATGCGCAGTTGCGAAGTTTCCTGCGCATGCGCAGCTGCGTATTCATTGAGGAGCTGTTGTACCTGCGCATTGCGTTTAGGAACGGGCAGACCCTTCGTTTTGGGCGTCGTTTCGCGTATCTAAATCGTAAAGAAAAGTTTGAACGAAGTGCGCATGCGCAGCTGCTTACTTTTTGTCGACCTACTGCGCATGCGCAGTTGCGAAGTTTCCTGCGCATGCGCAGCTGCGTATTCATTTAGGAGCTGTTGTACCTGCGCATTGCGTTTAGGAACGGGCAGACCCTTCGTTTTGGGCGTCGTTTCGCGTATATAAATCGTAAAAAAAAGTTTGAACGAAGTGCGCATGCGCAGCTGCTTACTTTTTGTCGACCTACTGCGCATGCGCAGTTGCGAAGTTTCCTGCGCATGCGCAGCTGCGTATTCATTAAGGAGCTGTTGTACCTGCGCAGTGCGTTTAGGAACGGGCAGACCCTTCGTTTTGGACGTCGTTTCGCGTATATAAATCATAAAAAAAGGTTTTAACGAAGTGCGCATGCGCTGCTGCTTACTTTTTGTCGACCTACTGCGCATGCGCAGTTGCGAAGTTTCCTGCGCATGCGCAGCTGCGTATTCATTGAGGAGCTGTTGTACCTGCGCATTGCGTTTAGGAACGGGCAGACCCTTCGTTTTGGGCGTCGTTTCGCGTATATAAATCGTAAAGAAAAGTTTGAACGAAGTGCGCATGCGCAGCTGCTTACTTTTTGTCGACCTACTGCGCATGCGCAGTTGCGAAGTTTCCTGCGCATGCGCAGCTGCGTATTCATTGAGGAGCTGTTGTACCTGCGCATTGCGTTTAGGAACGGGCAGACCCTTCGTTTTGGGCGTCGTTTCGCGTATCTAAATCGTAAAGAAAAGTTTGAACGAAGTGCGCATGCGCAGCTGCTTACTTTTTGTCGACCTACTGCGCATGCGCAGTTGCGAAGTTTCCTGCGCATGCGCAGCTGCGTATTCATTTAGGAGCTGTTGTACCTGCGCATTGCGTTTAGGAACGGGCAGACCCTTCGTTTTGGGCGTCGTTTCGCGTATATAAATCGTAAAAAAAAGTTTGAACGAAGTGCGCATGCGCAGCTGCTTACTTTTTGTCGACCTACTGCGCATGCGCAGTTGCGAAGTTTCCTGCGCATGCGCAGCTGCGTATTCATTAAGGAGCTGTTGTACCTGCGCAGTGCGTTTAGGAACGGGCAGACCCTTCGTTTTGGACGTCGTTTCGCGTATATAAATCATAAAAAAAGGTTTTAACGAAGTGCGCATGCGCTGCTGCTTACTTTTTGTCGACCTACTGCGCATGCGCAGTTGCGAAGTTTCCTGCGCATGCGCAGCTGCGTATTCATTGAGGAGCTGTTGTACCTGCGCATTGCGTTTAGGAACGGGCAGACCCTTCGTTTTGGTCGTCGTTTCGCGTATATAGATCGTAAAAAAAAGTTTGAACGAACTGCGCATGCGCAGCTGCTAACTTTTTGCCGACCTACTGCGCATGCGCAGTTGCGAAGTTTCCTGCGCATGCGCAGCTGCGTATTCATTGAGGAGTTGTTGTACCTGCGCAGTGCGTTTAGGAACGGGCAGACCCTTCGTTTTGGACGTCGTTTCGCGTTTCTAAATCGTAAACAAAAGTTTGAACGAAGTGCGCATGCGCAGCTGCTAACTTTTTGCCGACCTACTGCGCATGCGCAGTTGCGAAGTTTCCTGCGCATGCGCAGCTGCGTATTCATTAAGGAGCTGTTGTACCTGCGCATTGCGTTTAGGAACGGGCAGACTCTTCGTTTTGGGCGTCGTTTCGCGTATATAAATCGTAAAAAAAAGTTTGAACGAAGTGCGCATGCGCAGCTGCTTACTTTTTGTCGACCTACTGCGCATGCGCAGTTGCGAAGTTTCCTGGCATGCGCAGCTGCGTATTCATTGAGGAGCTGTTGTACCTGCGCATTGCGTTTAGGAACGGGCAGACCCTTCGTTTTGGGCGTCGTTTCGCGTATATAAATCGTAAAAAAAAGTTTGAACGAAGTGCGCATGCGCAGCTGCTTACTTTTTGTCGACCTACTGCGCATGCGCAGTTGCGAAGTTTCCTGGCATGCGCAGCTGCGTATTCATTGAGGAGCTGTTGTACCTGCGCATTGCGTTTAGGAACGGGCAGACCCTTCGTTTTGGGCGTCGTTTCGCGTATATAAATCGTAAAAAAAAGTTTGAACGAAGTGCGCATGCGCAGCTGCTAACTTTTTGCCGACCTACTGCGCATGCGCAGTTGCGAAGTTTCCTGCGCATGCGCAGCTGCGTATTCATTGAGGAGCTGTTGTACCTGCGCATTGCGTTTAGGAACGGGCAGACACTTCGTTTTGGGCGTCGTTTCGCGTATATAAATCGTAAAGAAAAGTTTGAACGAAGTGCGCATGCGCAGCTGCTTACTTTTTGTCGACCTACTGCGCATGCGCAGTTGCGAAGTTTCCTGCGCATGCGCAGCTGCGTATTCATTGAGGAGCTGTTGTACCTGCGCATTGCGTTTAGGAACGGGCAGACCCTTCGTTTTGGTCGTCGTTTCGCGTATATAAATCGTAAAAAAAAGTTTGAACGAAGTGCGCATGCGCAGCTGCTTACTTTTTGTCGACCTACTGCGCATGCGCAGTTGCGAAGTTTCCTGCGCATGCGCAGCTGCGTATTCATTGAGGAGCTGTTGTACCTGCGCAGTGCGTTTACGAACGGGCAGACCCTTTGTTTTGGACGTCGTTTCGCGTATATAGATCGTAAAAAAAAGTTTGAACGAACTGCGCATGCGCAGCTGCTAACTTTTTGCCGACCTACTGCGCATGCGCAGTTGCGAAGTTTCCTGCGCATGCGCAGCTGCGTATTCATTGAGGAGTTGTTGTACCTGCGCAGTGCGTTTAGGAACGGGCAGACCCTTCGTTTTGGACGTCGTTTCGCGTATCTAAATCGTAAACAAAAGTTTGAACGAAGTGCGCATGCGCAGCTGCTAACTTTTTGCCGACCTACTGCGCATGCGCAGTTGCGAAGTTTCCTGCGCATGCGCAGCTGCGTATTCATTAAGGAGCTGTTGTACCTGCGCATTGCGTTTAGGAACGGGCAGACTCTTCGTTTTGGGCGTCGTTTCGCGTATATAAATCGTAAAAAAAAGTTTGAACGAAGTGCGCATGCGCAGCTGCTTACTTTTTGTCGACCTACTGCGCATGCGCAGTTGCGAAGTTTCCTGGCATGCGCAGCTGCGTATTCATTGAGGAGCTGTTGTACCTGCGCATTGCGTTTAGGAACGGGCAGACCCTTCGTTTTGGGCGTCGTTTCGCGTATATAAATCGTAAAAAAAAGTTTGAACGAAGTGCGCATGCGCAGCTGCTTACTTTTTGTCGACCTACTGCGCATGCGCAGTTGCGAAGTTTCCTGGCATGCGCAGCTGCGTATTCATTGAGGAGCTGTTGTACCTGCGCATTGCGTTTAGGAACGGGCAGACCCTTCGTTTTGGGCGTCGTTTCGCGTATATAAATCGTAAAAAAAAGTTTGAACGAAGTGCGCATGCGCAGCTGCTAACTTTTTGCCGACCTACTGCGCATGCGCAGTTGCGAAGTTTCCTGCGCATGCGCAGCTGCGTATTCATTGAGGAGCTGTTGTACCTGCGCATTGCGTTTAGGAACGGGCAGACCCTTCGTTTTGGGCGTCGTTTCGCGTATATAAATCGTAAAAAAAAGTTTGAACGAAGTGCGCATGCGCAGCTGCTAACTTTTTGCCGACCTACTGCGCATGCGCAGTTGCGAAGTTTCCTGCGCATGCGCAGCTGCGTATTCATTGAGGAGTTGTTGTACCTGCGCAGTGCGTTTAGGAACGGGCAGACCCTTCGTTTTGGGCGTCGTTTCGCGTATATAAATCGTAAAGAAAAGTTTGAACGAAGTGCGCATGCGCAGCTGCTTACTTTTTGTCGACCTACTGCGCATGCGCAGTTGCGAAGTTTCCTGCGCATGCGCAGCTGCGTATTCATTGAGGAGCTGTTGTACCTGCGCATTGCGTTTAGGAACGGGCAGACCCTTCGTTTTGGTCGTCGTTTCGCGTATATAAATCGTAAAAAAAAGTTTGAACGAAGTGCGCATGCGCAGCTGCTTACTTTTTGTCGACCTACTGCGCATGCGCAGTTGCGAAGTTTCCTGGCATGCGCAGCTGCGTATTCATTGAGGAGCTGTTGTACCTGCGCATTGCGTTTAGGAACGGGCAGACCCTTCGTTTTGGGCGTCGTTTCGCGTATATAAATCGTAAAAAAAAGTTTGAACGAAGTGCGCATGCGCAGCTGCTTACTTTTTGTCGACCTACTGCGCATGCGCAGTTGCGAAGTTTCCTGGCATGCGCAGCTGCGTATTCATTGAGGAGCTGTTGTACCTGCGCATTGCGTTTAGGAACGGGCAGACCCTTCGTTTTGGGCGTCGTTTCGCGTATATAAATCGTAAAAAAAAGTTTGAACGAAGTGCGCATGCGCAGCTGCTAACTTTTTGCCGACCTACTGCGCATGCGCAGTTGCGAAGTTTCCTGCGCATGCGCAGCTGCGTATTCATTGAGGAGCTGTTGTACCTGCGCATTGCGTTTAGGAACGGGCAGACACTTCGTTTTGGGCGTCGTTTCGCGTATATAAATCGTAAAAAAAAGTTTGAACGAAGTGCGCATGCGCAGCTGCTAACTTTTTGCCGACCTACTGCGCATGCGCAGTTGCGAAGTTTCCTGCGCATGCGCAGCTGCGTATTCATTGAGGAGTTGTTGTACCTGCGCAGTGCGTTTAGGAACGGGCAGACCCTTCGTTTTGGGCGTCGTTTCGCGTATATAAATCGTAAAGAAAAGTTTGAACGAAGTGCGCATGCGCAGCTGCTTACTTTTTGTCGACCTACTGCGCATGCGCAGTTGCGAAGTTTCCTGCGCATGCGCAGCTGCGTATTCATTGAGGAGCTGTTGTACCTGCGCATTGCGTTTAGGAACGGGCAGACCCTTCGTTTTGGTCGTCGTTTCGCGTATATAAATCGTAAAAAAAAGTTTGAACGAAGTGCGCATGCGCAGCTGCTTACTTTTTGTCGACCTACTGCGCATGCGCAGTTGCGAAGTTTCCTGCGCATGCGCAGCTGCGTATTCATTGAGGAGCTGTTGTACCTGCGCAGTGCGTTTACGAACGGGCAGACCCTTTGTTTTGGACGTCGTTTCGCGTATATAGATCGTAAAAAAAAGTTTGAACGAACTGCGCATGCGCAGCTGCTAACTTTTTGCCGACCTACTGCGCATGCGCAGTTGCGAAGTTTCCTGCGCATGCGCAGCTGCGTATTCATTGAGGAGTTGTTGTACCTGCGCAGTGCGTTTAGGAACGGGCAGACCCTTCGTTTTGGACGTCGTTTCGCGTATCTAAATCGTAAACAAAAGTTTGAACGAAGTGCGCATGCGCAGCTGCTAACTTTTTGCCGACCTACTGCGCATGCGCAGTTGCGAAGTTTCCTGCGCATGCGCAGCTGCGTATTCATTAAGGAGCTGTTGTACCTGCGCATTGCGTTTAGGAACGGGCAGACTCTTCGTTTTGGGCGTCGTTTCGCGTATATAAATCGTAAAAAAAAGTTTGAACGAAGTGCGCATGCGCAGCTGCTTACTTTTTGTCGACCTACTGCGCATGCGCAGTTGCGAAGTTTCCTGCGCATGCGCAGCTGCGTATTCATTAAGGAGCTGTTGTACCTGCGCAGTGCGTTTAGAAATGGGCAGACCCTTCGTTTTGGGCGTCTTTTCGCGTATATAGATCGTAAAAAAAAGTTTGAACGAACTGCGCATGCGCAGCTGCTAACTTTTTGCCGACCTACTGCGCATGCGCAGTTGCGAAGTTTCCTGCGCATGCGCAGCTGCGTATTCATTGAGGAGTTGTTGTACCTGCGCAGTGCGTTTAGGAACGGGCAGACCCTTCGTTTTGGACGTCGTTTCGCGTATCTAAATCGTAAACAAAAGTTTGAACGAAGTGCGCATGCGCAGCTGCTAACTTTTTGCCGACCTACTGCGCATGCGCAGTTGCGAAGTTTCCTGCGCATGCGCAGCTGCGTATTCATTAAGGAGCTGTTGTACCTGCGCATTGCGTTTAGGAACGGGCAGACTCTTCGTTTTGGGCGTCGTTTCGCGTATATAAATCGTAAAAAAAAGTTTGAACGAAGTGCGCATGCGCAGCTGCTTACTTTTTGTCGACCTACTGCGCATGCGCAGTTGCGAAGTTTCCTGCGCATGCGCAGCTGCGTATTCATTAAGGAGCTGTTGTACCTGCGCAGTGCGTTTAGGAACGGGCAGACCCTTCGTTTTGGGCGTCGTTTCGCGTATATAGATCGTAAAAAAAAGTTTGAACGAAGTGCGCATGCGCAGCTGCTAACTTTTGCCGACCTACTGCGCATGCGCAGTTGCAAAGTTTCCTGCGCATGCGCAGCTGCGTATTCATTGAGTTGTTGTACCTGCGCAGTGCGTTTAGGAACGGGCAGAACCTTCGTTTTGGACGTCGTTTCGCGTATCTAAATCGTAAAAAAAAGTTTGAACGAAGTGCGCATGCGCAGCTGCTAACTTTTTGCCGACCTACTGCGCATGCGCAGTTGCGAAGTTTCCTGCGCATGCGCAGCTGCGTATTCATTAAGGAGCTGTTGTACCTGCGCATTGCGTTTAGGAACGGGCAGACTCTTCGTTTTGGGCGTCGTTTCGCGTATATAAATCGTAAAAAAAAGTTTGAACGAAGTGCGCATGCGCAGCTGCTTACTTTTTGTCGACCTACTGCGCATGCGCAGTTGCGAAGTTTCCTGCGCATGCGCAGCTGCGTATTCATTAAGGAGCTGTTGTACCTGCGCAGTGCGTTTAGAAATGGGCAGACCCTTCGGTTTGGGCGTCGTTTCGCGTATATGATCGTAAAAAAAAGTTTGAACGAAGTGCGCATGCGCAGCTGCTTACTTTTTGTCGACCTACTGCGCATGCGCAGTTGCGAAGTTTCCTGCGCATGCGCAGCTGCGTATTCATTAAGGAGCTGTTGTACCTGCGCAGTGCGTTTAGAAATGGGCAGACCCTTCGGTTTGGGCGTCGTTTCGCGTATATAGATCGTAAAAAAAAGTTTGAACGAAGTGCGCATGCGCAGCTGCTTACTTTTTGTCGACCTACTGCGCATGCGCAGTTGCGAAGTTTCCTGCGCATGCGCAGCTGCGTATTCATTGAGGAGCTGTTGTACCTGCGCATTGCGTTTAGGAACGGGCAGACCCTTCGTTTTGGGCGTCGTTTCGCGTATATAAATCGTAAAAAAAAGTTTGAACGAAGTGCGCATGCGCAGCTGCTTACTTTTTGTCGACCTACTGCGCATGCGCAGTTGCGAAGTTTCCTGGCATGCGCAGCTGCGTATTCATTGAGGAGCTGTTGTACCTGCGCATTGCGTTTAGGAATGGGCAGACCCTTCGTTTTGGGCGTCGTTTCGCGTATATAAATCGTAAAAAAAAGTTTGAACGAAGTGCGCATGCGCAGCTGCTTACTTTTTGTCGACCTACTGCGCATGCGCAGTTGCGAAGTTTCCTGGCATGCGCAGCTGCGTATTCATTGAGGAGCTGTTGTACCTGCGCATTGCGTTTAGGAACGGGCAGACCCTTCGTTTTGGGCGTCGTTTCGCGTATATAAATCGTAAAAAAAAGTTTGAACGAAGTGCGCATGCGCAGCTGCTAACTTTTTGCCGACCTACTGCGCATGCGCAGTTGCGAAGTTTCCTGCGCATGCGCAGCTGCGTATTCATTGAGGAGTTGTTGTACCTGCGCAGTGCGTTTAGGAACGGGCAGACCCTTCGTTTTGGGCGTCGTTTCGCGTATATAAATCGTAAAGAAAAGTTTGAACGAAGTGCGCATGCGCAGCTGCTTACTTTTTGTCGACCTACTGCGCATGCGCAGTTGCGAAGTTTCCTGCGCATGCGCAGCTGCGTATTCATTGAGGAGCTGTTGTACCTGCGCATTGCGTTTAGGAACGGGCAGACCCTTCGTTTTGGTCGTCGTTTCGCGTATATAAATCGTAAAAAAAAGTTTGAACGAAGTGCGCATGCGCAGCTGCTTACTTTTTGTCGACCTACTGCGCATGCGCAGTTGTGAAGTTTCCTGCGCATGCGCAGCTGCGTATTCATTGAGGAGCTGTTGTACCTGCGCAGTGCGTTTTCGAACGGGCAGACCCTTTGTTTTGGACGTCGTTTCGCGTATATAACTCGTAAAAAAAAGTTTGAACGAAGTGCGCATGCGCAACTGCTTACTTTTTGTCGACCTACTGCGCATGCGCAGTTGCGAAGTTTCCTGCGCATGCGCAGCTGCGTATTCATTAAGGAGCTGTTGTACCTGCGCAGTGCGTTTAGAAATGGGCAGACCCTTCGGTTTGGGCGTCGTTTCGCGTATATAGATCGTAAAAAAAAGTTTGAACGAAGTGCGCATGCGCAGCTGCTTACTTTTTGTCGACCTACTGCGCATGCGCAGTTGCGAAGTTTCCTGCGCATGCGCAGCTGCGTATTCATTGAGGAGCTGTTGTACCTGCGCATTGCGTTTAGGAACGGGCAGACCCTTCGTTTTGGGCGTCGTTTCGCGTATATAAATCGTAAAAAAAAGTTTGAACGAAGTGCGCATGCGCAGCTGCTAAATTTTTGCCGACCTACTGCGCATGCGCAGTTGCGAAGTTTCCTGCGCATGCGCAGCTGCGTATTCATTGAGGAGTTGTTGTACCTGCGCAGTGCGTTTAGGAACGGGCAGAGCCTTCGTTTTGGGCGTCGTTTCGCGTATATAAATCGTAAAGAAAAGTTTGAACGAAGTGCGCATGCGCAGCTGCTTACTTTTTGTCGACCTACTGCGCATGCGCAGTTGCGAAGTTTCCTGCGCATGCGCAGCTGCGTATTCATTGAGGAGCTGTTGTACCTGCGCATTGCGTTTAGGAACGGGCAGACCCTTCGTTTTGGGCGTCGTTTCGCGTATATAAATCGTAAAAAAAAGTTTGAACGAAGTGCGCATGCGCAGCTGCTTACTTTTTGTCGACCTACTGCGCATGCGCAGTTGCGAAGTTTCCTGGCATGCGCAGCTGCGTATTCATTGAGGAGCTGTTGTACCTGCGCATTGCGTTTAGGAACGGGCAGACCCTTCGTTTTGGGCGTCGTTTCGCGTATATAAATCGTAAAAAAAAGTTTGAACGAAGTGCGCATGCGCAGCTGCTAACTTTTTGCCGACCTACTGCGCATGCGCAGTTGCGAAGTTTCCTGCGCATGCGCAGCTGCGTATTCATTGAGGAGTTGTTGTACCTGCGCAGTGCGTTTAGGAACGGGCAGACCCTTCGTTTTGGGCGTCGTTTCGCGTATATAAATCGTAAAGAAAAGTTTGAACGAAGTGCGCATGCGCAGCTGCTTACTTTTTGTCGACCTACTGCGCATGCGCAGTTGCGAAGTTTCCTGCGCATGCGCAGCTGCGTATTCATTGAGGAGCTGTTGTACCTGCGCATTGCGTTTAGGAACGGGCAGACCCTTCGTTTTGGTCGTCGTTTCGCGTATATAAATCGTAAAAAAAAGTTTGAACGAATTGCGCATGCGCAGCTGCTTACTTTTTGTCGACCTACTGCGCATGCGCAGTTGTGAAGTTTCCTGCGCATGCGCAGCTGCGTATTCATTGAGGAGCTGTTGTACCTGCGCAGTGCGTTTTCGAACGGGCAGACCCTTTGTTTTGGACGTCGTTTCGCGTATATAACTCGTAAAAAAAAGTTTGAACGAAGTGCGCATGCGCAACTGCTTACTTTTTGTCGACCTACTGCGCATGCGCAGTTGCGAAGTTTCCTGCGCATGCGCAGCTGCGTATTCATTAAGGAGCTGTTGTACCTGCGCAGTGCGTTTAGAAATGGGCAGACCCTTCGGTTTGGGCGTCGTTTCGCGTATATAGATCGTAAAAAAAAGTTTGAACGAAGTGCGCATGCGCAGCTGCTTACTTTTTGTCGACCTACTGCGCATGCGCAGTTGCGAAGTTTCCTGCGCATGCGCAGCTGCGTATTCATTGAGGAGCTGTTGTACCTGCGCATTGCGTTTAGGAACGGGCAGACCCTTCGTTTTGGGCGTCGTTTCGCGTATATAAATCGTAAAAAAAAGTTTGAACGAAGTGCGCATGCGCAGCTGCTAAATTTTTGCCGACCTACTGCGCATGCGCAGTTGCGAAGTTTCCTGCGCATGCGCAGCTGCGTATTCATTGAGGAGTTGTTGTACCTGCGCAGTGCGTTTAGGAACGGGCAGAGCCTTCGTTTTGGGCGTCGTTTCGCGTATATAAATCGTAAAGAAAAGTTTGAACGAAGTGCGCATGCGCAGCTGCTTACTTTTTGTCGACCTACTGCGCATGCGCAGTTGCGAAGTTTCCTGCGCATGCGCAGCTGCGTATTCATTGAGGAGCTGTTGTACCTGCGCATTGCGTTTAGGAACGGGCAGACCCTTCGTTTTGGGCGTCGTTTCGCGTATATAAATCGTAAAAAAAAGTTTGAACGAAGTGCGCATGCGCAGCTGCTTACTTTTTGTCGACCTACTGCGCATGCGCAGTTGCGAAGTTTCCTGGCATGCGCAGCTGCGTATTCATTGAGGAGCTGTTGTACCTGCGCATTGCGTTTAGGAACGGGCAGACCCTTCGTTTTGGGCGTCGTTTCGCGTATATAAATCGTAAAAAAAAGTTTGAACGAAGTGCGCATGCGCAGCTGCTAACTTTTTGCCGACCTACTGCGCATGCGCAGTTGCGAAGTTTCCTGCGCATGCGCAGCTGCGTATTCATTGAGGAGTTGTTGTACCTGCGCAGTGCGTTTAGGAACGGGCAGACCCTTCGTTTTGGACGTCGTTTCGCGTATATAGATCGTAAAAAAAGTTTGAACGAAGTGCGCATGCGCAGCTGCTTACTTTTTGTCGGCCTACTGCGCATGCGCAGTTGCGAAGTTTCCTGCGCATGCGCAGCTGCGTATTCATTGAGGAGCTGTTGTACCTGCGCATTGCGTTTAGGAACGGGCAGACCCTTCGTTTTGGGCGTCGTTTCGCGTATATAAATCGTAAAAAAAAGTTTGAACGAAGTGCGCATGCGCAGCTGCTTACTTTTTGTCGACCTACTGCGCATGCGCAGTTGCTAAGTTTCCTACGCATGCGCAGCTGCGTATTCATTGAGGAGCTGTTGTACCTGCGCATTGCGTTTAGGAACGGGCAGACTCTTCGTTTTGGGCGTCGTTTCGCGTATATAAATCGTAAAAAAAAGTTTGAACGAAGTGCGCATGCGCAGCTGCTTAGTTTTTGTCGACCTACTGCGCATGCGCAGTTGCGAAGTTTCCTGCGCATGCGCAGCTGCGTATTCATTAAGGAGCTGTTGTACCTGCGCAGTGCGTTTAGAAATGGGCAGACCCTTCGGTTTGGGCGTCGTTTCGCGTATATGATCGTAAAAAAAAGTTTGAACGAAGTGCGCATGCGCAGCTGCTTACTTTTTGTCGACCTACTGCGCATGCGCAGTTGCGAAGTTTCCTGGCATGCGCAGCTGCGTATTCATTGAGGAGCTGTTGTACCTGCGCATTACGTTTAGGAATGGGCAGACCCTTCGTTTTGGGCGTCGTTTCGCGTATATAAATCGTAAAAAAAAGTTTGAACGAAGTGCGCATGCGCAGCTGCTTACTTTTTGTCGACCTACTGCGCATGCGCAGTTGCGAAGTTTCCTGGCATGCGCAGCTGCGTATTCATTGAGGAGCTGTTGTACCTGCGCATTGCGTTTAGGAACGGGCAGACCCTTCGTTTTGGGCATCGTTTCGCGTATATAAATCGTAAAAAAAAGTTTGAACGAAGTGCGCATGCGCAGCTGCTAACTTTTTGCCGACCTACTGCGCATGCGCAGTTGCGAAGTTTCCTGCGCATGCGCAGCTGCGTATTCATTGAGGAGTTGTTGTACCTGCGCAGTGCGTTTAGGAACGGGCAGACCCTTCGTTTTGGGCGTCGTTTCGCGTATATAAATCGTAAAGAAAAGTTTGAACGAAGTGCGCATGCGCAGCTGCTTACTTTTTGTCGACCTACTGCGCATGCGCAGTTGCGAAGTTTCCTGCGCATGCGCAGCTGCGTATTCATTGAGGAGCTGTTGTACCTGCGCATTGCGTTTAGGAACGGGCAGACCCTTCGTTTTGGTCGTCGTTTCGCGTATATAAATCGTAAAAAAAAGTTTGAACGAAGTGCGCATGCGCAGCTGCTTACTTTTTGTCGACCTACTGCGCATGCGCAGTTGTGAAGTTTCCTGCGCATGCGCAGCTGCGTATTCATTGAGGAGCTGTTGTACCTGCGCAGTGCGTTTACGAACGGGCAGACCCTTTGTTTTGGACGTCGTTTCGCGTATATAACTCGTAAAAAAAAGTTTGAACGAAGTGCGCATGCGCAACTGCTTACTTTTTGTCGACCTACTGCGCATGCGCAGTTGCGAAGTTTCCTGCGCATGCGCAGCTGCGTATTCATTAAGGAGCTGTTGTACCTGCGCAGTGCGTTTAGAAATGGGCAGACCCTTCGGTTTGGGCGTCGTTTCGCGTATATAGATCGTAAAAAAAAGTTTGAACGAAGTGCGCATGCGCAGCTGCTTACTTTTTGTCGACCTACTGCGCATGCGCAGTTGCGAAGTTTCCTGCGCATGCGCAGCTGCGTATTCATTGAGGAGCTGTTGTACCTGCGCATTGCGTTTAGGAACGGGCAGACCCTTCGTTTTGGGCGTCGTTTCGCGTATATAAATCGTAAAAAAAAGTTTGAACGAAGTGCGCATGCGCAGCTGCTAAATTTTTGCCGACCTACTGCGCATGCGCAGTTGCGAAGTTTCCTGCGCATGCGCAGCTGCGTATTCATTGAGGAGTTGTTGTACCTGCGCAGTGCGTTTAGGAACGGGCAGAGCCTTCGTTTTGGGCGTCGTTTCGCGTATATAAATCGTAAAGAAAAGTTTGAACGAAGTGCGCATGCGCAGCTGCTTACTTTTTGTCGACCTACTGCGCATGCGCAGTTGCGAAGTTTCCTGCGCATGCGCAGCTGCGTATTCATTGAGGAGCTGTTGTACCTGCGCATTGCGTTTAGGAACGGGCAGACCCTTCGTTTTGGGCGTCGTTTCGCGTATATAAATCGTAAAAAAAAGTTTGAACGAAGTGCGCATGCGCAGCTGCTAACTTTTTGCCGACCTACTGCGCATGCGCAGTTGCGAAGTTTCCTGCGCATGCGCAGCTGCGTATTCATTGAGGAGTTGTTGTACCTGCGCAGTGCGTTTAGGAACGGGCAGACCCTTCGTTTTGGACGTCGTTTCGCGTATATAGATCGTAAAAAAAGTTTGAACGAAGTGCGCATGCGCAGCTGCTTACTTTTTGTCGGCCTACTGCGCATGCGCAGTTGCGAAGTTTCCTGCGCATGCGCAGCTGCGTATTCATTGAGGAGCTGTTGTACCTGCGCATTGCGTTTAGGAACGGGCAGACCCTTCGTTTTGGGCGTCGTTTCGCGTATATAAATCGTAAAAAAAAGTTTGAACGAAGTGCGCATGCGCAGCTGCTTACTTTTTGTCGACCTACTGCGCATGCGCAGTTGCTAAGTTTCCTACGCATGCGCAGCTGCGTATTCATTGAGGAGCTGTTGTACCTGCGCATTGCGTTTAGGAACGGGCAGACTCTTCGTTTTGGGCGTCGTTTCGCGTATATAAATCGTAAAAAAAAGTTTGAACGAAGTGCGCATGCGCAGCTGCTTAGTTTTTGTCGACCTACTGCGCATGCGCAGTTGCGAAGTTTCCTGCGCATGCGCAGCTGCGTATTCATTAAGGAGCTGTTGTACCTGCGCAGTGCGTTTAGAAATGGGCAGACCCTTCGGTTTGGGCGTCGTTTCGCGTATATGATCGTAAAAAAAAGTTTGAACGAAGTGCGCATGCGCAGCTGCTTACTTTTTGTCGACCTACTGCGCATGCGCAGTTGCGAAGTTTCCTGGCATGCGCAGCTGCGTATTCATTGAGGAGGTGTTGTACCTGCGCATTGCGTTTAGGAACGGGCAGACCCTTCGTTTTGGGCGTCGTTTCGCGTATATAAATCGTAAAAAAAAGTTTGAACGAAGTGCGCATGCGCAGCTGCTTACTTTTTGTCGACCTACTGCGCATGCGCAGTTGCGAAGTTTCCTGGCATGCGCAGCTGCGTATTCATTGAGGAGCTGTTGTACCTGCGCATTGCGTTTAGGAACGGGCAGACCCTTCGTTTTGGGCGTCGTTTCGCGTATATAAATCGTAAAAAAAAGTTTGAACGAAGTGCGCATGCGCAGCTGCTAACTTTTTGCCGACCTACTGCGCATGCGCAGTTGCGAAGTTTCCTGCGCATGCGCAGCTGCGTATTCATTGAGGAGTTGTTGTACCTGCGCAGTGCGTTTAGGAACGGGCAGACCCTTCGTTTTGGGCGTCGTTTCGCGTATATAAATCGTAAAGAAAAGTTTGAACGAAGTGCGCATGCGCAGCTGCTTACTTTTTGTCGACCTACTGCGCATGCGCAGTTGCGAAGTTTCCTGCGCATGCGCAGCTGCGTATTCATTGAGGAGCTGTTGTACCTGCGCATTGCGTTTAGGAACGGGCAGACCCTTCGTTTTGGTCGTCGTTTCGCGTATATAGATCGTAAAAAAAAGTTTGAACGAACTGCGCATGCGCAGCTGCTAACTTTTTGCCGACCTACTGCGCATGCGCAGTTGCGAAGTTTCCTGCGCATGCGCAGCTGCGTATTCATTGAGGAGTTGTTGTACCTGCGCAGTGCGTTTAGGAACGGGCAGACCCTTCGTTTTGGACGTCGTTTCGCGTATCTAAATCGTAAACAAAAGTTTGAACGAAGTGCGCATGCGCAGCTGCTAACTTTTTGCCGACCTACTGCGCATGCGCAGTTGCGAAGTTTCCTGCGCATGCGCAGCTGCGTATTCATTAAGGAGCTGTTGTACCTGCGCATTGCGTTTAGGAACGGGCAGACCCTTCGTTTTGGGCGTCGTTTCGCGTATATAAATCGTAAAAAAAAAGTTTGAACGAAGTGCGCATGCGCAGCTGCTTACTTTTTGTCGACCTACTGCGCATGCGCAGTTGCGAAGTTTCCTGCGCATGCGCAGCTGCGTATTCATTAAGGAGCTGTTGTACCTGCGCAGTGCGTTTAGGAACGGGCAGACCCTTCGTTTTGGGCGTCGTTTCGCGTATATAGATCGTAAAAAAAAGTTTGAACGAAGTGCGCATGCGCAGCTGCTAACTTTTGCCGACCTACTGCGCATGCGCAGTTGCAAAGTTTCCTGCGCATGCGCAGCTGCGTATTCATTGAGTTGTTGTACCTGCGCAGTGCGTTTAGGAACGGGCAGAACCTTCGTTTTGGACGTCGTTTCGCGTATCTAAATCGTAAAAAAAAGTTTGAACGAAGTGCGCATGCGCAGCTGCTAACTTTTTGCCGACCTACTGCGCATGCGCAGTTGCGAAGTTTCCTGCGCATGCGCAGCTGCGTATTCATTAAGGAGCTGTTGTACCTGCGCATTGCGTTTAGGAACGGGCAGACTCTTCGTTTTGGGCGTCGTTTCGCGTATATAAATCGTAAAAAAAAGTTTGAACGAAGTGCGCATGCGCAGCTGCTTACTTTTTGTCGACCTACTGCGCATGCGCAGTTGCGAAGTTTCCTGCGCATGCGCAGCTGCGTATTCATTAAGGAGCTGTTGTACCTGCGCAGTGCGTTTAGAAATGGGCAGACCCTTCGGTTTGGGCGTCGTTTCGCGTATATGATCGTAAAAAAAAGTTTGAACGAAGTGCGCATGCGCAGCTGCTTACTTTTTGTCGACCTACTGCGCATGCGCAGTTGCGAAGTTTCCTGCGCATGCGCAGCTGCGTATTCATTAAGGAGCTGTTGTACCTGCGCAGTGCGTTTAGGAATGGGCAGACCCTTCGGTTTGGGCGTCGTTTCGCGTATATAGATCGTAAAAAAAAGTTTGAACGAAGTGCGCATGCGCAGCTGCTTACTTTTTGTCGACCTACTGCGCATGCGCAGTTGCGAAGTTTCCTGCGCATGCGCAGCTGCGTATTCATTAAGGAGCTGTTGTACCTGCGCAGTGCGTTTAGGAACGGGCAGACCCTTCGTTTTAGGCGTCGTTTCGCGTATATAGATCGTAAAAAAAAGTTTGAACGAAGTGCGCATGCGCAGCTGCTAACTTTTGCCGACCTACTGCGCATGCGCAGTTGCAAAGTTTCCTGCGCATGCGCAGCTGCGTATTCATTGAGTTGTTGTACCTGCGCAGTGCGTTTAGGAACGGGCAGAACCTTCGTTTTGGACGTCGTTTCGCGTATCTAAATCGTAAAGAAAAGTTTGAACGAAGTGCGCATGCGCAGCTGCTTACTTTTTGTCGACCTACTGCGCATGCGCAGTTGCGAAGTTTCCTGGCATGCGCAGCTGCGTATTCATTGAGGAGCTGTTGTACCTGCGCATTGCGTTTAGGAACGGGCAGACCCTTCGTTTTGGGCGTCGTTTCGCGTATATAGATCGTAAAAAAAGTTTGAACGAAGTGCGCATGCGCAGCTGCTTACTTTTTGTCGGCCTACTGCGCATGCGCAGTTGCGAAGTTTCCTGCGCATGCGCAGCTGCGTATTCATTGAGGAGCTGTTGTACCTGCGCATTGCGTTTAGGAACGGGCAGACCCTTCGTTTTGGGCGTCGTTTCGCGTATATAAATCGTAAAAAAAAGTTTGAACGAAGTGCGCATGCGCAGCTGCTTACTTTTTGTCGACCTACTGCGCATGCGCAGTTGCTAAGTTTCCTACGCATGCGCAGCTGCGTATTCATTGAGGAGCTGTTGTACCTGCGCATTGCGTTTAGGAACGGGCAGACTCTTCGTTTTGGGCGTCGTTTCGCGTATATAAATCGTAAAAAAAAGTTTGAACGAAGTGCGCATGCGCAGCTGCTTAGTTTTTGTCGACCTACTGCGCATGCGCAGTTGCGAAGTTTCCTGCGCATGCGCAGCTGCGTATTCATTAAGGAGCTGTTGTACCTGCGCAGTGCGTTTAGAAATGGGCAGACCCTTCGGTTTGGGCGTCGTTTCGCGTATATGATCGTAAAAAAAAGTTTGAACGAAGTGCGCATGCGCAGCTGCTTACTTTTTGTCGACCTACTGCGCATGCGCAGTTGCGAAGTTTCCTGGCATGCGCAGCTGCGTATTCATTGAGGAGGTGTTGTACCTGCGCATTGCGTTTAGGAACGGGCAGACCCTTCGTTTTGGGCGTCGTTTCGCGTATATAAATCGTAAAAAAAAGTTTGAACGAAGTGCGCATGCGCAGCTGCTTACTTTTTGTCGACCTACTGCGCATGCGCAGTTGCTAAGTTTCCTACGCATGCGCAGCTGCGTATTCATTGAGGAGCTGTTGTACCTGCGCATTGCGTTTAGGAACGGGCAGACTCTTCGTTTTGGGCGTCGTTTCGCGTATATAAATCGTAAAAAAAAGTTTGAACGAAGTGCGCATGCGCAGCTGCTTAGTTTTTGTCGACCTACTGCGCATGCGCAGTTGCGAAGTTTCCTGCGCATGCGCAGCTGCGTATTCATTAAGGAGCTGTTGTACCTGCGCAGTGCGTTTAGAAATGGGCAGACCCTTCGGTTTGGGCGTCGTTTCGCGTATATGATCGTAAAAAAAAGTTTGAACGAAGTGCGCATGCGCAGCTGCTTACTTTTTGTCGACCTACTGCGCATGCGCAGTTGCGAAGTTTCCTGGCATGCGCAGCTGCGTATTCATTGAGGAGGTGTTGTACCTGCGCATTGCGTTTAGGAACGGGCAGACCCTTCGTTTTGGGCGTCGTTTCGCGTATATAAATCGTAAAAAAAAGTTTGAACGAAGTGCGCATGCGCAGCTGCTTACTTTTTGTCGACCTACTGCGCATGCGCAGTTGCGAAGTTTCCTGGCATGCGCAGCTGCGTATTCATTGAGGAGGTGTTGTACCTGCGCATTGCGTTTAGGAACGGGCAGACCCTTCGTTTTGGGCGTCGTTTCGCGTATATAAATCGTAAAAAAAAGTTTGAACGAAGTGCGCATGCGCAGCTGCTAACTTTTTGCCGACCTACTGCGCATGCGCAGTTGCGAAGTTTCCTGCGCATGCGCAGCTGCGTATTCATTGAGGAGTTGTTGTACCTGCGCAGTGCGTTTAGGAACGGGCAGACCCTTCGTTTTGGGCGTCGTTTCGCGTATATAAATCGTAAAGAAAAGTTTGAACGAAGTGCGCATGCGCAGCTGCTTACTTTTTGTCGACCTACTGCGCATGCGCAGTTGCGAAGTTTCCTGCGCATGCGCAGCTGCGTATTCATTGAGGAGCTGTTGTACCTGCGCATTGCGTTTAGGAACGGGCAGACCCTTCGTTTTGGTCGTCGTTTCGCGTATATAGATCGTAAAAAAAAGTTTGAACGAACTGCGCATGCGCAGCTGCTAACTTTTTGCCGACCTACTGCGCATGCGCAGTTGCGAAGTTTCCTGCGCATGCGCAGCTGCGTATTCATTGAGGAGTTGTTGTACCTGCGCAGTGCGTTTAGGAACGGGCAGACCCTTCGTTTTGGACGTCGTTTCGCGTATCTAAATCGTAAACAAAAGTTTGAACGAAGTGCGCATGCGCAGCTGCTAACTTTTTGCCGACCTACTGCGCATGCGCAGTTGCGAAGTTTCCTGCGCATGCGCAGCTGCGTATTCATTAAGGAGCTGTTGTACCTGCGCAGTGCGTTTAGGAACGGGCAGACCCTTCGTTTTGGGCGTCGTTTCGCGTATATAGATCGTAAAAAAAAGTTTGAACGAAGTGCGCATGCGCAGCTGCTAACTTTTGCCGACCTACTGCGCATGCGCAGTTGCAAAGTTTCCTGCGCATGCGCAGCTGCGTATTCATTGAGTTGTTGTACCTGCGCAGTGCGTTTAGGAACGGGCAGAACCTTCGTTTTGGACGTCGTTTCGCGTATCTAAATCGTAAAAAAAAGTTTGAACGAAGTGCGCATGCGCAGCTGCTAACTTTTTGCCGACCTACTGCGCATGCGCAGTTGCGAAGTTTCCTGCGCATGCGCAGCTGCGTATTCATTAAGGAGCTGTTGTACCTGCGCATTGCGTTTAGGAACGGGCAGACTCTTCGTTTTGGGCGTCGTTTCGCGTATATAAATCGTAAAAAAAAGTTTGAACGAAGTGCGCATGCGCAGCTGCTTACTTTTTGTCGACCTACTGCGCATGCGCAGTTGCGAAGTTTCCTGCGCATGCGCAGCTGCGTATTCATTAAGGAGCTGTTGTACCTGCGCAGTGCGTTTAGAAATGGGCAGACCCTTCGGTTTGGGCGTCGTTTCGCGTATATGATCGTAAAAAAAAGTTTGAACGAAGTGCGCATGCGCAGCTGCTTACTTTTTGTCGACCTACTGCGCATGCGCAGTTGCGAAGTTTCCTGCGCATGCGCAGCTGCGTATTCATTAAGGAGCTGTTGTACCTGCGCAGTGCGTTTAGGAATGGGCAGACCCTTCGGTTTGGGCGTCGTTTCGCGTATATAGATCGTAAAAAAAAGTTTGAACGAAGTGCGCATGCGCAGCTGCTTACTTTTTGTCGACCTACTGCGCATGCGCAGTTGCGAAGTTTCCTGCGCATGCGCAGCTGCGTATTCATTAAGGAGCTGTTGTACCTGCGCAGTGCGTTTAGGAACGGGCAGACCCTTCGTTTTAGGCGTCGTTTCGCGTATATAGATCGTAAAAAAAAGTTTGAACGAAGTGCGCATGCGCAGCTGCTAACTTTTGCCGACCTACTGCGCATGCGCAGTTGCAAAGTTTCCTGCGCATGCGCAGCTGCGTATTCATTGAGTTGTTGTACCTGCGCAGTGCGTTTAGGAACGGGCAGAACCTTCGTTTTGGACGTCGTTTCGCGTATCTAAATCGTAAAGAAAAGTTTGAACGAAGTGCGCATGCGCAGCTGCTTACTTTTTGTCGACCTACTGCGCATGCGCAGTTGCGAAGTTTCCTGGCATGCGCAGCTGCGTATTCATTGAGGAGCTGTTGTACCTGCGCATTGCGTTTAGGAACGGGCAGACCCTTCGTTTTGGGCGTCGTTTCGCGTATATAGATCGTAAAAAAAGTTTGAACGAAGTGCGCATGCGCAGCTGCTTACTTTTTGTCGGCCTACTGCGCATGCGCAGTTGCGAAGTTTCCTGCGCATGCGCAGCTGCGTATTCATTGAGGAGCTGTTGTACCTGCGCATTGCGTTTAGGAACGGGCAGACCCTTCGTTTTGGGCGTCGTTTCGCGTATATAAATCGTAAAAAAAAGTTTGAACGAAGTGCGCATGCGCAGCTGCTTACTTTTTGTCGACCTACTGCGCATGCGCAGTTGCTAAGTTTCCTACGCATGCGCAGCTGCGTATTCATTGAGGAGCTGTTGTACCTGCGCATTGCGTTTAGGAACGGGCAGACTCTTCGTTTTGGGCGTCGTTTCGCGTATATAAATCGTAAAAAAAAGTTTGAACGAAGTGCGCATGCGCAGCTGCTTAGTTTTTGTCGACCTACTGCGCATGCGCAGTTGCGAAGTTTCCTGCGCATGCGCAGCTGCGTATTCATTAAGGAGCTGTTGTACCTGCGCAGTGCGTTTAGAAATGGGCAGACCCTTCGGTTTGGGCGTCGTTTCGCGTATATGATCGTAAAAAAAAGTTTGAACGAAGTGCGCATGCGCAGCTGCTTACTTTTTGTCGACCTACTGCGCATGCGCAGTTGCGAAGTTTCCTGGCATGCGCAGCTGCGTATTCATTGAGGAGGTGTTGTACCTGCGCATTGCGTTTAGGAACGGGCAGACCCTTCGTTTTGGGCGTCGTTTCGCGTATATAAATCGTAAAAAAAAGTTTGAACGAAGTGCGCATGCGCAGCTGCTTACTTTTTGTCGACCTACTGCGCATGCGCAGTTGCTAAGTTTCCTACGCATGCGCAGCTGCGTATTCATTGAGGAGCTGTTGTACCTGCGCATTGCGTTTAGGAACGGGCAGACTCTTCGTTTTGGGCGTCGTTTCGCGTATATAAATCGTAAAAAAAAGTTTGAACGAAGTGCGCATGCGCAGCTGCTTAGTTTTTGTCGACCTACTGCGCATGCGCAGTTGCGAAGTTTCCTGCGCATGCGCAGCTGCGTATTCATTAAGGAGCTGTTGTACCTGCGCAGTGCGTTTAGAAATGGGCAGACCCTTCGGTTTGGGCGTCGTTTCGCGTATATGATCGTAAAAAAAAGTTTGAACGAAGTGCGCATGCGCAGCTGCTTACTTTTTGTCGACCTACTGCGCATGCGCAGTTGCGAAGTTTCCTGGCATGCGCAGCTGCGTATTCATTGAGGAGGTGTTGTACCTGCGCATTGCGTTTAGGAACGGGCAGACCCTTCGTTTTGGGCGTCGTTTCGCGTATATAAATCGTAAAAAAAAGTTTGAACGAAGTGCGCATGCGCAGCTGCTTACTTTTTGTCGACCTACTGCGCATGCGCAGTTGCGAAGTTTCCTGGCATGCGCAGCTGCGTATTCATTGAGGAGGTGTTGTACCTGCGCATTGCGTTTAGGAACGGGCAGACCCTTCGTTTTGGGCGTCGTTTCGCGTATATAAATCGTAAAAAAAAGTTTGAACGAAGTGCGCATGCGCAGCTGCTAACTTTTTGCCGACCTACTGCGCATGCGCAGTTGCGAAGTTTCCTGCGCATGCGCAGCTGCGTATTCATTGAGGAGTTGTTGTACCTGCGCAGTGCGTTTAGGAACGGGCAGACCCTTCGTTTTGGGCGTCGTTTCGCGTATATAAATCGTAAAGAAAAGTTTGAACGAAGTGCGCATGCGCAGCTGCTTACTTTTTGTCGACCTACTGCGCATGCGCAGTTGCGAAGTTTCCTGCGCATGCGCAGCTGCGTATTCATTGAGGAGCTGTTGTACCTGCGCATTGCGTTTAGGAACGGGCAGACCCTTCGTTTTGGTCGTCGTTTCGCGTATATAGATCGTAAAAAAAAGTTTGAACGAACTGCGCATGCGCAGCTGCTAACTTTTTGCCGACCTACTGCGCATGCGCAGTTGCGAAGTTTCCTGCGCATGCGCAGCTGCGTATTCATTGAGGAGTTGTTGTACCTGCGCAGTGCGTTTAGGAACGGGCAGACCCTTCGTTTTGGACGTCGTTTCGCGTATCTAAATCGTAAACAAAAGTTTGAACGAAGTGCGCATGCGCAGCTGCTAACTTTTTGCCGACCTACTGCGCATGCGCAGTTGCGAAGTTTCCTGCGCATGCGCAGCTGCGTATTCATTAAGGAGCTGTTGTACCTGCGCATTGCGTTTAGGAACGGGCAGACTCTTCGTTTTGGGCGTCGTTTCGCGTATATAAATCGTAAAAAAAAGTTTGAACGAAGTGCGCATGCGCAGCTGCTTACTTTTTGTCGACCTACTGCGCATGCGCAGTTGCGAAGTTTCCTGGCATGCGCAGCTGCGTATTCATTGAGGAGCTGTTGTACCTGCGCATTGCGTTTAGGAACGGGCAGACCCTTCGTTTTGGGCGTCGTTTCGCGTATATAAATCTTAAAAAAAAGTTTGAACGAAGTGCGCATGCGCAGCTGCTTACTTTTTGTCGACCTACTGCGCATGCGCAGTTGCGAAGTTTCCTGGCATGCGCAGCTGCGTATTCATTGAGGAGCTGTTGTACCTGCGCATTGCGTTTAGGAACGGGCAGACCCTTCGTTTTGGGCGTCGTTTCGCGTATATAAATCGTAAAAAAAAGTTTGAACGAAGTGCGCATGCGCAGCTGCTTACTTTTTGTCGACCTACTGCGCATGCGCAGTTGCTAAGTTTCCTACGCATGCGCAGCTGCGTATTCATTGAGGAGCTGTTGTACCTGCGCATTGCGTTAGGAACGGGCAGACTCTTCGTTTTGGGCGTCGTTTCGCGTATATAAATCGTAAAAAAAAGTTTGAACGAAGTGCGCATGCGCAGCTGCTTAGTTTTTGTCGACCTACTGCGCATGCGCAGTTGCGAAGTTTCCTGCGCATGCGCAGCTGCGTATTCATTAAGGAGCTGTTGTACCTGCGCAGTGCGTTTAGAAATGGGCAGACCCTTCGGTTTGGGCGTCGTTTCGCGTATATGATCGTAAAAAAAAGTTTGAACGAAGTGCGCATGCGCAGCTGCTTACTTTTTGTCGACCTACTGCGCATGCGCAGTTGCGAAGTTTCCTGGCATGCGCAGCTGCGTATTCATTGAGGAGGTGTTGTACCTGCGCATTGCGTTTAGGAACGGGCAGACCCTTCGTTTTGGGCGTCGTTTCGCGTATATAAATCGTAAAAAAAAGTTTGAACGAAGTGCGCATGCGCAGCTGCTAACTTTTTGCCGACCTACTGCGCATGCGCAGTTGCGAAGTTTCCTGCGCATGCGCAGCTGCGTATTCATTGAGGAGTTGTTGTACCTGCGCAGTGCGTTTAGGAACGGGCAGACCCTTCGTTTTGGGCGTCGTTTCGCGTATATAAATCGTAAAGAAAAGTTTGAACGAAGTGCGCATGCGCAGCTGCTTACTTTTTGTCGACCTACTGCGCATGCGCAGTTGCGAAGTTTCCTGCGCATGCGCAGCTGCGTATTCATTGAGGAGCTGTTGTACCTGCGCATTGCGTTTAGGAACGGGCAGACCCTTCGTTTTGGTCGTCGTTTCGCGTATATAGATCGTAAAAAAAAGTTTGAACGAACTGCGCATGCGCAGCTGCTAACTTTTTGCCGACCTACTGCGCATGCGCAGTTGCGAAGTTTCCTGCGCATGCGCAGCTGCGTATTCATTGAGGAGTTGTTGTACCTGCGCAGTGCGTTTAGGAACGGGCAGACCCTTCGTTTTGGACGTCGTTTCGCGTATCTAAATCGTAAACAAAAGTTTGAACGAAGTGCGCATGCGCAGCTGCTAACTTTTTGCCGACCTACTGCGCATGCGCAGTTGCGAAGTTTCCTGCGCATGCGCAGCTGCGTATTCATTAAGGAGCTGTTGTACCTGCGCATTGCGTTTAGGAACGGGCAGACCCTTCGTTTTGGGCGTCGTTTCGCGTATATAAATCGTAAAAAAAAAGTTTGAACGAAGTGCGCATGCGCAGCTGCTTACTTTTTGTCGACCTACTGCGCATGCGCAGTTGCGAAGTTTCCTGCGCATGCGCAGCTGCGTATTCATTAAGGAGCTGTTGTACCTGCGCAGTGCGTTTAGGAACGGGCAGACCCTTCGTTTTGGGCGTCGTTTCGCGTATATAGATCGTAAAAAAAAGTTTGAACGAAGTGCGCATGCGCAGCTGCTAACTTTTGCCGACCTACTGCGCATGCGCAGTTGCAAAGTTTCCTGCGCATGCGCAGCTGCGTATTCATTGAGTTGTTGTACCTGCGCAGTGCGTTTAGGAACGGGCAGAACCTTCGTTTTGGACGTCGTTTCGCGTATCTAAATCGTAAAAAAAAGTTTGAACGAAGTGCGCATGCGCAGCTGCTAACTTTTTGCCGACCTACTGCGCATGCGCAGTTGCGAAGTTTCCTGCGCATGCGCAGCTGCGTATTCATTAAGGAGCTGTTGTACCTGCGCATTGCGTTTAGGAACGGGCAGACTCTTCGTTTTGGGCGTCGTTTCGCGTATATAAATCGTAAAAAAAAGTTTGAACGAAGTGCGCATGCGCAGCTGCTTACTTTTTGTCGACCTACTGCGCATGCGCAGTTGCGAAGTTTCCTGCGCATGCGCAGCTGCGTATTCATTAAGGAGCTGTTGTACCTGCGCAGTGCGTTTAGAAATGGGCAGACCCTTCGGTTTGGGCGTCGTTTCGCGTATATGATCGTAAAAAAAAGTTTGAACGAAGTGCGCATGCGCAGCTGCTTACTTTTTGTCGACCTACTGCGCATGCGCAGTTGCGAAGTTTCCTGCGCATGCGCAGCTGCGTATTCATTAAGGAGCTGTTGTACCTGCGCAGTGCGTTTAGGAATGGGCAGACCCTTCGGTTTGGGCGTCGTTTCGCGTATATAGATCGTAAAAAAAAGTTTGAACGAAGTGCGCATGCGCAGCTGCTTACTTTTTGTCGACCTACTGCGCATGCGCAGTTGCGAAGTTTCCTGCGCATGCGCAGCTGCGTATTCATTAAGGAGCTGTTGTACCTGCGCAGTGCGTTTAGGAACGGGCAGACCCTTCGTTTTGGGCGTCGTTTCGCGTATATAGATCGTAAAAAAAAGTTTGAACGAAGTGCGCATGCGCAGCTGCTAACTTTTGCCGACCTACTGCGCATGCGCAGTTGCAAAGTTTCCTGCGCATGCGCAGCTGCGTATTCATTGAGTTGTTGTACCTGCGCAGTGCGTTTAGGAACGGGCAGAACCTTCGTTTTGGACGTCGTTTCGCGTATCTAAATCGTAAAAAAAAGTTTGAACGAAGTGCGCATGCGCAGCTGCTAACTTTTTGCCGACCTACTGCGCATGCGCAGTTGCGAAGTTTCCTGCGCATGCGCAGCTGCGTATTCATTAAGGAGCTGTTGTACCTGCGCATTGCGTTTAGGAACGGGCAGACTCTTCGTTTTGGGCGTCGTTTCGCGTATATAAATCGTAAAAAAAAGTTTGAACGAAGTGCGCATGCGCAGCTGCTTACTTTTTGTCGACCTACTGCGCATGCGCAGTTGCGAAGTTTCCTGCGCATGCGCAGCTGCGTATTCATTAAGGAGCTGTTGTACCTGCGCAGTGCGTTTAGAAATGGGCAGACCCTTCGGTTTGGGCGTCGTTTCGCGTATATAGATCGTAAAAAAAAGTTTGAACGAAGTGCGCATGCGCAGCTGCTTACTTTTTGTCGACCTACTGCGCATGCGCAGTTGCGAAGTTTCCTGCGCATGCGCAGCTGCGTATTCATTGAGGAGCTGTTGTGCCTGCGCATTGCGTTTAGGAACGGGCAGACCCTTCGTTTTGGGCGTCGTTTCGCGTATATAAATCGTAAAAAAAAGTTTGAACGAAGTGCGCATGCGCAGCTGCTTACTTTTTGTCGACCTACTGCGCATGCGCAGTTGCGAAGTTTCCTGCGCATGCGCAGCTGCGTATTCATTGAGGAGCTGTTGTACCTGCGCATTGCGTTTAGGAACGGCCAGACCCTTCGTTTTGGGCGTCGTTTCGCGTATATAAATCGTAAAAAAAAGTTTGAACGAAGTGCGCATGCGCAGCTGCTAAATTTTTGCCGACCTACTGCGCATGCGCAGTTGCGAAGTTTCCTGCGCATGCGCAGCTGCGTATTCATTGAGGAGTTGTTGTACCTGCGCAGTGCGTTTAGGAACGGGCAGACCCTTCGTTTTGGGCGTCGTTTCGCGTATATAAATCGTAAAGAAAAGTTTGAACGAAGTGCGCATGCGCAGCTGCTTACTTTTTGTCGACCTACTGCGCATGCGCAGTTGCGAAGTTTCCTGGCATGCGCAGCTGCGTATTCATTGAGGAGCTGTTGTACCTGCGCATTGCGTTTAGGAACGGGCAGACCCTTCGTTTTGGGCGTCGTTTCGCGTATATAGATCGTAAAAAAAGTTTGAACGAAGTGCGCATGCGCAGCTGCTTACTTTTTGTCGGCCTACTGCGCATGCGCAGTTGCGAAGTTTCCTGCGCATGCGCAGCTGCGTATTCATTGAGGAGCTGTTGTACCTGCGCTTTGCGTTTAGGAACGGGCAGACCCTTCGTTTTGGGCGTCGTTTCGCGTATATAAATCGTAAAAAAAAGTTTGAACGAAGTGCGCATGCGCAGCTGCTTACTTTTTGTCGACCTACTGCGCATGCGCAGTTGCTAAGTTTCCTACGCATGCGCAGCTGCGTATTCATTGAGGAGCTGTTGTACCTGCGCATTGCGTTTAGGAACGGGCAGACTCTTCGTTTTGGGCGTCGTTTCGCGTATATAAATCGTAAAAAAAAGTTTGAACGAAGTGCGCATGCGCAGCTGCTTAGTTTTTGTCGACCTACTGCGCATGCGCAGTTGCGAAGTTTCCTGCGCATGCGCAGCTGCGTATTCATTAAGGAGCTGTTGTACCTGCGCAGTGCGTTTAGAAATGGGCAGACCCTTCGGTTTGGGCGTCGTTTCGCGTATATGATCGTAAAAAAAAGTTTGAACGAAGTGCGCATGCGCAGCTGCTTACTTTTTGTCGACCTACTGCGCATGCGCAGTTGCGAAGTTTCCTGGCATGCGCAGCTGCGTATTCATTGAGGAGGTGTTGTACCTGCGCATTGCGTTTAGGAACGGGCAGACCCTTCGTTTTGGGCGTCGTTTCGCGTATATAAATCGTAAAAAAAAGTTTGAACGAAGTGCGCATGCGCAGCTGCTTACTTTTTGTCGACCTACTGCGCATGCGCAGTTGCGAAGTTTCCTGGCATGCGCAGCTGCGTATTCATTGAGGAGGTGTTGTACCTGCGCATTGCGTTTAGGAACGGGCAGACCCTTCGTTTTGGGCGTCGTTTCGCGTATATAAATCGTAAAAAAAAGTTTGAACGAAGTGCGCATGCGCAGCTGCTTACTTTTTGTCGACCTACTGCGCATGCGCAGTTGCTAAGTTTCCTACGCATGCGCAGCTGCGTATTCATTGAGGAGCTGTTGTACCTGCGCATTGCGTTTAGGAACGGGCAGACTCTTCGTTTTGGGCGTCGTTTCGCGTATATAAATCGTAAAAAAAAGTTTGAACGAAGTGCGCATGCGCAGCTGCTTAGTTTTTGTCGACCTACTGCGCATGCGCAGTTGCGAAGTTTCCTGCGCATGCGCAGCTGCGTATTCATTAAGGAGCTGTTGTACCTGCGCAGTGCGTTTAGAAATGGGCAGACCCTTCGGTTTGGGCGTCGTTTCGCGTATATGATCGTAAAAAAAAGTTTGAACGAAGTGCGCATGCGCAGCTGCTTACTTTTTGTCGACCTACTGCGCATGCGCAGTTGCGAAGTTTCCTGGCATGCGCAGCTGCGTATTCATTGAGGAGGTGTTGTACCTGCGCATTGCGTTTAGGAACGGGCAGACCCTTCGTTTTGGGCGTCGTTTCGCGTATATAAATCGTAAAAAAAAGTTTGAACGAAGTGCGCATGCGCAGCTGCTTACTTTTTGTCGACCTACTGCGCATGCGCAGTTGCGAAGTTTCCTGGCATGCGCAGCTGCGTATTCATTGAGGAGGTGTTGTACCTGCGCATTGCGTTTAGGAACGGGCAGACCCTTCGTTTTGGGCGTCGTTTCGCGTATATAAATCGTAAAAAAAAGTTTGAACGAAGTGCGCATGCGCAGCTGCTAACTTTTTGCCGACCTACTGCGCATGCGCAGTTGCGAAGTTTCCTGCGCATGCGCAGCTGCGTATTCATTGAGGAGTTGTTGTACCTGCGCAGTGCGTTTAGGAACGGGCAGACCCTTCGTTTTGGGCGTCGTTTCGCGTATATAAATCGTAAAGAAAAGTTTGAACGAAGTGCGCATGCGCAGCTGCTTACTTTTTGTCGACCTACTGCGCATGCGCAGTTGCGAAGTTTCCTGCGCATGCGCAGCTGCGTATTCATTGAGGAGCTGTTGTACCTGCGCATTGCGTTTAGGAACGGGCAGACCCTTCGTTTTGGTCGTCGTTTCGCGTATATAGATCGTAAAAAAAAGTTTGAACGAACTGCGCATGCGCAGCTGCTAACTTTTTGCCGACCTACTGCGCATGCGCAGTTGCGAAGTTTCCTGCGCATGCGCAGCTGCGTATTCATTGAGGAGTTGTTGTACCTGCGCAGTGCGTTTAGGAACGGGCAGACCCTTCGTTTTGGACGTCGTTTCGCGTATCTAAATCGTAAACAAAAGTTTGAACGAAGTGCGCATGCGCAGCTGCTAACTTTTTGCCGACCTACTGCGCATGCGCAGTTGCGAAGTTTCCTGCGCATGCGCAGCTGCGTATTCATTAAGGAGCTGTTGTACCTGCGCATTGCGTTTAGGAACGGGCAGACTCTTCGTTTTGGGCGTCGTTTCGCGTATATAAATCGTAAAAAAAAGTTTGAACGAAGTGCGCATGCGCAGCTGCTTACTTTTTGTCGACCTACTGCGCATGCGCAGTTGCGAAGTTTCCTGGCATGCGCAGCTGCGTATTCATTGAGGAGCTGTTGTACCTGCGCATTGCGTTTAGGAACGGGCAGACCCTTCGTTTTGGGCGTCGTTTCGCGTATATAAATCTTAAAAAAAAGTTTGAACGAAGTGCGCATGCGCAGCTGCTTACTTTTTGTCGACCTACTGCGCATGCGCAGTTGCGAAGTTTCCTGGCATGCGCAGCTGCGTATTCATTGAGGAGCTGTTGTACCTGCGCATTGCGTTTAGGAACGGGCAGACCCTTCGTTTTGGGCGTCGTTTCGCGTATATAGATCGTAAAAAAAAGTTTGAACGAAGTGCGCATGCGCAGCTGCTAACTTTTGCCGACCTACTGCGCATGCGCAGTTGCAAAGTTTCCTGCGCATGCGCAGCTGCGTATTCATTGAGTTGTTGTACCTGCGCAGTGCGTTTAGGAACGGGCAGAACCTTCGTTTTGGACGTCGTTTCGCGTATCTAAATCGTAAAAAAAAGTTTGAACGAAGTGCGCATGCGTAGCTGCTAACTTTTTGCCGACCTACTGCGCATGCGCAGTTGCGAAGTTTCCTGCGCATGCGCAGCTGCGTATTCATTAAGGAGCTGTTGTACCTGCGCATTGCGTTTAGGAACGGGCAGACTCTTCGTTTTGGGCGTCGTTTCGCGTATATAAATCGTAAAAAAAAGTTTGAACGAAGTGCGCATGCGCAGCTGCTTACTTTTTGTCGACCTACTGCGCATGCGCAGTTGCGAAGTTTCCTGCGCATGCGCAGCTGCGTATTCATTAAGGAGCTGTTGTACCTGCGCAGTGCGTTTAGAAATGGGCAGACCCTTCGGTTTGGGCGTCGTTTCGCGTATATGAGCGTAAAAAAAAGTTTGAACGAAGTGCGCATGCGCAGCTGCTTACTTTTTGTCGACCTACTGCGCATGCGCAGTTGCGAAGTTTCCTGCGCATGCGCAGCTGCGTATTCATTGAGGAGCTGTTGTACCTGCGCATTGCGTTTAGGAACGGGCAGACCCTTCGTTTTGGTCGTCGTTTCGCGTATATAGATCGTAAAAAAAAGTTTGAACGAACTGCGCATGCGCAGCTGCTAACTTTTTGCCGACCTACTGCGCATGCGCAGTTGCGAAGTTTCCTGCGCATGCGCAGCTGCGTATTCATTGAGGAGTTGTTGTACCTGCGCAGTGCGTTTAGGAACGGGCAGACCCTTCGTTTTGGACGTCGTTTCGCGTATCTAAATCGTAAACAAAAGTTTGAACGAAGTGCGCATGCGCAGCTGCTAACTTTTTGCCGACCTACTGCGCATGCGCAGTTGCGAAGTTTCCTGCGCATGCGCAGCTGCGTATTCATTAAGGAGCTGTTGTACCTGCGCATTGCGTTTAGGAACGGGCAGACTCTTCGTTTTGGGCGTCGTTTCGCGTATATAAATCGTAAAAAAAAGTTTGAACGAAGTGCGCATGCGCAGCTGCTTACTTTTTGTCGACCTACTGCGCATGCGCAGTTGCGAAGTTTCCTGGCATGCGCAGCTGCGTATTCATTGAGGAGCTGTTGTACCTGCGCATTGCGTTTAGGAACGGGCAGACCCTTCGTTTTGGGCGTCGTTTCGCGTATATAAATCTTAAAAAAAAGTTTGAACGAAGTGCGCATGCGCAGCTGCTTACTTTTTGTCGACCTACTGCGCATGCGCAGTTGCGAAGTTTCCTGGCATGCGCAGCTGCGTATTCATTGAGGAGCTGTTGTACCTGCGCATTGCGTTTAGGAACGGGCAGACCCTTCGTTTTGGGCGTCGTTTCGCGTATATAAATCGTAAAAAAAAGTTTGAACGAAGTGCGCATGCGCAGCTGCTAACTTTTTGCCGACCTACTGCGCATGCGCAGTTGCGAAGTTTCCTGCGCATGCGCAGCTGCGTATTCATTGAGGAGTTGTTGTACCTGCGCAGTGCGTTTAGGAACGGGCAGACCCTTCGTTTTGGGCGTCGTTTCGCGTATATAAATCGTAAAAAAAAGTTTGAACGAAGTGCGCATGCGCAGCTGCTTACTTTTTGTCGACCTACTGCGCATGCGCAGTTGCGAAGTTTCCTGGCATGCGCAGCTGCGTATTCATTGAGGAGCTGTTGTACCTGCGCATTGCGTTTAGGAACGGGCAGACCCTTCGTTTTGGGCGTCGTTTCGCGTATATAGATCGTAAAAAAAGTTTGAACGAAGTGCGCATGCGCAGCTGCTTACTTTTTGTCGGCCTACTGCGCATGCGCAGTTGCGAAGTTTCCTGCGCATGCGCAGCTGCGTATTCATTGAGGAGCTGTTGTACCTGCGCATTGCGTTTAGGAACGGGCAGACCCTTCGTTTTGGGCGTCGTTTCGAGTATATAAATCGTAAAAAAAAAGTTTGAACGAAGTGCGCATGCGCAGCTGCTTACTTTTTGTCGACCTACTGCGCATGCGCAGTTGCGAAGTTTCCTGCGCATGCGCAGCTGCGTATTCATTAAGGAGCTGTTGTACCTGCGCAGTGCGTTTAGGAACGGGCAGACCCTTCGTTTTGGGCGTCGTTTCGCGTATATAGATCGTAAAAAAAAGTTTGAACGAAGTGCGCATGCGCAGCTGCTAACTTTTGCCGACCTACTGCGCATGCGCAGTTGCAAAGTTTCCTGCGCATGCGCAGCTGCGTATTCATTGAGTTGTTGTACCTGCGCAGTGCGTTTAGGAACGGGCAGAACCTTCGTTTTGGACGTCGTTTCGCGTATCTAAATCGTAAAAAAAAGTTTGAACGAAGTGCGCATGCGTAGCTGCTAACTTTTTGCCGACCTACTGCGCATGCGCAGTTGCGAAGTTTCCTGCGCATGCGCAGCTGCGTATTCATTAAGGAGCTGTTGTACCTGCGCATTGCGTTTAGGAACGGGCAGACTCTTCGTTTTGGGCGTCGTTTCGCGTATATAAATCGTAAAAAAAAGTTTGAACGAAGTGCGCATGCGCAGCTGCTTACTTTTTGTCGACCTACTGCGCATGCGCAGTTGCGAAGTTTCCTGCGCATGCGCAGCTGCGTATTCATTAAGGAGCTGTTGTACCTGCGCAGTGCGTTTAGAAATGGGCAGACCCTTCGGTTTGGGCGTCGTTTCGCGTATATGAGCGTAAAAAAAAGTTTGAACGAAGTGCGCATGCGCAGCTGCTTACTTTTTGTCGACCTACTGCGCATGCGCAGTTGCGAAGTTTCCTGCGCATGCGCAGCTGCGTATTCATTGAGGAGCTGTTGTACCTGCGCATTGCGTTTAGGAACGGGCAGACCCTTCGTTTTGGTCGTCGTTTCGCGTATATAGATCGTAAAAAAAAGTTTGAACGAACTGCGCATGCGCAGCTGCTAACTTTTTGCCGACCTACTGCGCATGCGCAGTTGCGAAGTTTCCTGCGCATGCGCAGCTGCGTATTCATTGAGGAGTTGTTGTACCTGCGCAGTGCGTTTAGGAACGGGCAGACCCTTCGTTTTGGACGTCGTTTCGCGTATCTAAATCGTAAACAAAAGTTTGAACGAAGTGCGCATGCGCAGCTGCTAACTTTTTGCCGACCTACTGCGCATGCGCAGTTGCGAAGTTTCCTGCGCATGCGCAGCTGCGTATTCATTAAGGAGCTGTTGTACCTGCGCATTGCGTTTAGGAACGGGCAGACTCTTCGTTTTGGGCGTCGTTTCGCGTATATAAATCGTAAAAAAAAGTTTGAACGAAGTGCGCATGCGCAGCTGCTTACTTTTTGTCGACCTACTGCGCATGCGCAGTTGCGAAGTTTCCTGGCATGCGCAGCTGCGTATTCATTGAGGAGCTGTTGTACCTGCGCATTGCGTTTAGGAACGGGCAGACCCTTCGTTTTGGGCGTCGTTTCGCGTATATAAATCTTAAAAAAAAGTTTGAACGAAGTGCGCATGCGCAGCTGCTTACTTTTTGTCGACCTACTGCGCATGCGCAGTTGCGAAGTTTCCTGGCATGCGCAGCTGCGTATTCATTGAGGAGCTGTTGTACCTGCGCATTGCGTTTAGGAACGGGCAGACCCTTCGTTTTGGGCGTCGTTTCGCGTATATAAATCGTAAAAAAAAGTTTGAACGAAGTGCGCATGCGCAGCTGCTAACTTTTTGCCGACCTACTGCGCATGCGCAGTTGCGAAGTTTCCTGCGCATGCGCAGCTGCGTATTCATTGAGGAGTTGTTGTACCTGCGCAGTGCGTTTAGGAACGGGCAGACCCTTCGTTTTGGGCGTCGTTTCGCGTATATAAATCGTAAAAAAAAGTTTGAACGAAGTGCGCATGCGCAGCTGCTTACTTTTTGTCGACCTACTGCGCATGCGCAGTTGCGAAGTTTCCTGGCATGCGCAGCTGCGTATTCATTGAGGAGCTGTTGTACCTGCGCATTGCGTTTAGGAACGGGCAGACCCTTCGTTTTGGGCGTCGTTTCGCGTATATAGATCGTAAAAAAAGTTTGAACGAAGTGCGCATGCGCAGCTGCTTACTTTTTGTCGGCCTACTGCGCATGCGCAGTTGCGAAGTTTCCTGCGCATGCGCAGCTGCGTATTCATTGAGGAGCTGTTGTACCTGCGCATTGCGTTTAGGAACGGGCAGACCCTTCGTTTTGGGCGTCGTTTCGAGTATATAAATCGTAAAAAAAAAGTTTGAACGAAGTGCGCATGCGCAGCTGCTTACTTTTTGTCGACCTACTGCGCATGCGCAGTTGCGAAGTTTCCTGCGCATGCGCAGCTGCGTATTCATTAAGGAGCTGTTGTACCTGCGCAGTGCGTTTAGGAACGGGCAGACCCTTCGTTTTGGGCGTCGTTTCGCGTATATAGATCGTAAAAAAAAGTTTGAACGAAGTGCGCATGCGCAGCTGCTAACTTTTGCCGACCTACTGCGCATGCGCAGTTGCAAAGTTTCCTGCGCATGCGCAGCTGCGTATTCATTGAGTTGTTGTACCTGCGCAGTGCGTTTAGGAACGGGCAGAACCTTCGTTTTGGACGTCGTTTCGCGTATCTAAATCGTAAAAAAAAGTTTGAACGAAGTGCGCATGCGTAGCTGCTAACTTTTTGCCGACCTACTGCGCATGCGCAGTTGCGAAGTTTCCTGCGCATGCGCAGCTGCGTATTCATTAAGGAGCTGTTGTACCTGCGCATTGCGTTTAGGAACGGGCAGACTCTTCGTTTTGGGCGTCGTTTCGCGTATATAAATCGTAAAAAAAAGTTTGAACGAAGTGCGCATGCGCAGCTGCTTACTTTTTGTCGACCTACTGCGCATGCGCAGTTGCGAAGTTTCCTGCGCATGCGCAGCTGCGTATTCATTAAGGAGCTGTTGTACCTGCGCAGTGCGTTTAGAAATGGGCAGACCCTTCGGTTTGGGCGTCGTTTCGCGTATATGAGCGTAAAAAAAAGTTTGAACGAAGTGCGCATGCGCAGCTGCTTACTTTTTGTCGACCTACTGCGCATGCGCAGTTGCGAAGTTTCCTGCGCATGCGCAGCTGCGTATTCATTGAGGAGCTGTTGTACCTGCGCATTGCGTTTAGGAACGGGCAGACCCTTCGTTTTGGTCGTCGTTTCGCGTATATAGATCGTAAAAAAAAGTTTGAACGAACTGCGCATGCGCAGCTGCTAACTTTTTGCCGACCTACTGCGCATGCGCAGTTGCGAAGTTTCCTGCGCATGCGCAGCTGCGTATTCATTGAGGAGTTGTTGTACCTGCGCAGTGCGTTTAGGAACGGGCAGACCCTTCGTTTTGGACGTCGTTTCGCGTATCTAAATCGTAAACAAAAGTTTGAACGAAGTGCGCATGCGCAGCTGCTAACTTTTTGCCGACCTACTGCGCATGCGCAGTTGCGAAGTTTCCTGCGCATGCGCAGCTGCGTATTCATTAAGGAGCTGTTGTACCTGCGCATTGCGTTTAGGAACGGGCAGACTCTTCGTTTTGGGCGTCGTTTCGCGTATATAAATCGTAAAAAAAAGTTTGAACGAAGTGCGCATGCGCAGCTGCTTACTTTTTGTCGACCTACTGCGCATGCGCAGTTGCGAAGTTTCCTGGCATGCGCAGCTGCGTATTCATTGAGGAGCTGTTGTACCTGCGCATTGCGTTTAGGAACGGGCAGACCCTTCGTTTTGGGCGTCGTTTCGCGTATATAAATCTTAAAAAAAAGTTTGAACGAAGTGCGCATGCGCAGCTGCTTACTTTTTGTCGACCTACTGCGCATGCGCAGTTGCGAAGTTTCCTGGCATGCGCAGCTGCGTATTCATTGAGGAGCTGTTGTACCTGCGCATTGCGTTTAGGAACGGGCAGACCCTTCGTTTTGGGCGTCGTTTCGCGTATATAAATCGTAAAAAAAAGTTTGAACGAAGTGCGCATGCGCAGCTGCTAACTTTTTGCCGACCTACTGCGCATGCGCAGTTGCGAAGTTTCCTGCGCATGCGCAGCTGCGTATTCATTGAGGAGTTGTTGTACCTGCGCAGTGCGTTTAGGAACGGGCAGACCCTTCGTTTTGGGCGTCGTTTCGCGTATATAAATCGTAAAAAAAAGTTTGAACGAAGTGCGCATGCGCAGCTGCTTACTTTTTGTCGACCTACTGCGCATGCGCAGTTGCGAAGTTTCCTGGCATGCGCAGCTGCGTATTCATTGAGGAGCTGTTGTACCTGCGCATTGCGTTTAGGAACGGGCAGACCCTTCGTTTTGGGCGTCGTTTCGCGTATATAGATCGTAAAAAAAGTTTGAACGAAGTGCGCATGCGCAGCTGCTTACTTTTTGTCGACCTACTGCGCATGCGCAGTTGCGAAGTTTCCTGCGCATGCGCAGCTGCGTATTCATTAAGGAGCTGTTGTACCTGCGCAGTGCGTTTAGGAACGGGCAGACCCTTCGTTTTGGGCGTCGTTTCGCGTATATAGATCGTAAAAAAAAGTTTGAACGAAGTGCGCATGCGCAGCTGCTAACTTTTGCCGACCTACTGCGCATGCGCAGTTGCAAAGTTTCCTGCGCATGCGCAGCTGCGTATTCATTGAGTTGTTGTACCTGCGCAGTGCGTTTAGGAACGGGCAGAACCTTCGTTTTGGACGTCGTTTCGCGTATCTAAATCGTAAAAAAAAGTTTGAACGAAGTGCGCATGCGTAGCTGCTAACTTTTTGCCGACCTACTGCGCATGCGCAGTTGCGAAGTTTCCTGCGCATGCGCAGCTGCGTATTCATTAAGGAGCTGTTGTACCTGCGCATTGCGTTTAGGAACGGGCAGACTCTTCGTTTTGGGCGTCGTTTCGCGTATATAGATCGTAAAAAAAAGTTTGAACGAAGTGCGCATGCGCAGCTGCTTACTTTTTGTCGACCTACTGCGCATGCGCAGTTGCGAAGTTTCCTGCGCATGCGCAGCTGCGTATTCATTAAGGAGCTGTTGTACCTGCGCAGTGCGTTTAGAAATGGGCAGACCCTTCGGTTTGGGCGTCGTTTCGCGTATATGATCGTAAAAAAAAGTTTGAACGAAGTGCGCATGCGCAGCTGCTTACTTTTTGTCGACCTACTGCGCATGCGCAGTTGCGAAGTTTCCTGCGCATGCGCAGCTGCGTATTCATTAAGGAGCTGTTGTACCTGCGCAGTGCGTTTAGAAATGGGCAGACCCTTCGGTTTGGGCGTCGTTTCGCGTATATAGATCGTAAAAAAAAGTTTGAACGAAGTGCGCATGCGCAGCTGCTTACTTTTTGTCGACCTACTGCGCATGCGCAGTTGCGAAGTTTCCTGCGCATGCGCAGCTGCGTATTCATTAAGGAGCTGTTGTACCTGCGCAGTGCGTTTAGGAACGGGCAGACCCTTCGTTTTGGGCGTCGTTTCGCGTATATAGATCGTAAAAAAAAGTTTGAACGAAGTGCGCATGCGCAGCTGCTAACTTTTGCCGACCTACTGCGCATGCGCAGTTGCAAAGTTTCCTGCGCATGCGCAGCTGCGTATTCATTGAGTTGTTGTACCTGCGCAGTGCGTTTAGGAACGGGCAGAACCTTCGTTTTGGACGTCGTTTCGCGTATCTAAATCGTAAAAAAAAGTTTGAACGAAGTGCGCATGCGCAGCTGCTAACTTTTTGCCGACCTACTGCGCATGCGCAGTTGCGAAGTTTCCTGCGCATGCGCAGCTGCGTATTCATTAAGGAGCTGTTGTACCTGCGCATTGCGTTTAGGAACGGGCAGACTCTTCGTTTTGGGCGTCGTTTCGCGTATATAAATCGTAAAAAAAAGTTTGAACGAAGTGCGCATGCGCAGCTGCTTACTTTTTGTCGACCTACTGCGCATGCGCAGTTGCGAAGTTTCCTGCGCATGCGCAGCTGCGTATTCATTAAGGAGCTGTTGTACCTGCGCAGTGCGTTTAGAAATGGGCAGACCCTTCGGTTTGGGCGTCGTTTCGCGTATATGATCGTAAAAAAAAGTTTGAACGAAGTGCGCATGCGCAGCTGCTTACTTTTTGTCGACCTACTGCGCATGCGCAGTTGCGAAGTTTCCTGCGCATGCGCAGCTGCGTATTCATTAAGGAGCTGTTGTACCTGCGCAGTGCGTTTAGAAATGGGCAGACCCTTCGGTTTGGGCGTCGTTTCGCGTATATAGATCGTAAAAAAAAGTTTGAACGAAGTGCGCATGCGCAGCTGCTTACTTTTTGTCGACCTACTGCGCATGCGCAGTTGCGAAGTTTCCTGCGCATGCGCAGCTGCGTATTCATTGAGGAGCTGTTGTGCCTGCGCATTGCGTTTAGGAACGGGCAGACCCTTCGTTTTGGGCGTCGTTTCGCGTATATAAATCGTAAAAAAAAGTTTGAACGAAGTGCGCATGCGCAGCTGCTTACTTTTTGTCGACCTACTGCGCATGCGCAGTTGCGAAGTTTCCTGCGCATGCGCAGCTGCGTATTCATTGAGGAGCTGTTGTACCTGCGCATTGCGTTTAGGAACGGCCAGACCCTTCGTTTTGGGCGTCGTTTCGCGTATATAAATCGTAAAAAAAAGTTTGAACGAAGTGCGCATGCGCAGCTGCTAAATTTTTGCCGACCTACTGCGCATGCGCAGTTGCGAAGTTTCCTGCGCATGCGCAGCTGCGTATTCATTGAGGAGTTGTTGTACCTGCGCAGTGCGTTTAGGAACGGGCAGACCCTTCGTTTTGGGCGTCGTTTCGCGTATATAAATCGTAAAGAAAAGTTTGAACGAAGTGCGCATGCGCAGCTGCTTACTTTTTGTCGACCTACTGCGCATGCGCAGTTGCGAAGTTTCCTGGCATGCGCAGCTGCGTATTCATTGAGGAGCTGTTGTACCTGCGCATTGCGTTTAGGAACGGGCAGACCCTTCGTTTTGGGCGTCGTTTCGCGTATATAGATCGTAAAAAAAGTTTGAACGAAGTGCGCATGCGCAGCTGCTTACTTTTTGTCGGCCTACTGCGCATGCGCAGTTGCGAAGTTTCCTGCGCATGCGCAGCTGCGTATTCATTGAGGAGCTGTTGTACCTGCGCATTGCGTTTAGGAACGGGCAGACCCTTCGTTTTGGGCGTCGTTTCGCGTATATAAATCGTAAAAAAAAGTTTGAACGAAGTGCGCATGCGCAGCTGCTTACTTTTTGTCGACCTACTGCGCATGCGCAGTTGCTAAGTTTCCTACGCATGCGCAGCTGCGTATTCATTGAGGAGCTGTTGTACCTGCGCATTGCGTTTAGGAACGGGCAGACTCTTCGTTTTGGGCGTCGTTTCGCGTATATAAATCGTAAAAAAAAGTTTGAACGAAGTGCGCATGCGCAGCTGCTTAGTTTTTGTCGACCTACTGCGCATGCGCAGTTGCGAAGTTTCCTGCGCATGCGCAGCTGCGTATTCATTAAGGAGCTGTTGTACCTGCGCAGTGCGTTTAGAAATGGGCAGACCCTTCGGTTTGGGCGTCGTTTCGCGTATATGATCGTAAAAAAAAGTTTGAACGAAGTGCGCATGCGCAGCTGCTTACTTTTTGTCGACCTACTGCGCATGCGCAGTTGCGAAGTTTCCTGGCATGCGCAGCTGCGTATTCATTGAGGAGGTGTTGTACCTGCGCATTGCGTTTAGGAACGGGCAGACCCTTCGTTTTGGGCGTCGTTTCGCGTATATAAATCGTAAAAAAAAGTTTGAACGAAGTGCGCATGCGCAGCTGCTTACTTTTTGTCGACCTACTGCGCATGCGCAGTTGCGAAGTTTCCTGGCATGCGCAGCTGCGTATTCATTGAGGAGGTGTTGTACCTGCGCATTGCGTTTAGGAACGGGCAGACCCTTCGTTTTGGGCGTCGTTTCGCGTATATAAATCGTAAAAAAAAGTTTGAACGAAGTGCGCATGCGCAGCTGCTAACTTTTTGCCGACCTACTGCGCATGCGCAGTTGCGAAGTTTCCTGCGCATGCGCAGCTGCGTATTCATTGAGGAGTTGTTGTACCTGCGCAGTGCGTTTAGGAACGGGCAGACCCTTCGTTTTGGGCGTCGTTTCGCGTATATAAATCGTAAAGAAAAGTTTGAACGAAGTGCGCATGCGCAGCTGCTTACTTTTTGTCGACCTACTGCGCATGCGCAGTTGCGAAGTTTCCTGCGCATGCGCAGCTGCGTATTCATTGAGGAGCTGTTGTACCTGCGCATTGCGTTTAGGAACGGGCAGACCCTTCGTTTTGGTCGTCGTTTCGCGTATATAGATCGTAAAAAAAAGTTTGAACGAACTGCGCATGCGCAGCTGCTAACTTTTTGCCGACCTACTGCGCATGCGCAGTTGCGAAGTTTCCTGCGCATGCGCAGCTGCGTATTCATTGAGGAGTTGTTGTACCTGCGCAGTGCGTTTAGGAACGGGCAGACCCTTCGTTTTGGACGTCGTTTCGCGTATCTAAATCGTAAACAAAAGTTTGAACGAAGTGCGCATGCACAGCTGCTAACTTTTTGCCGACCTACTGCGCATGCGCAGTTGCGAAGTTTCCTGCGCATGCGCAGCTGCGTATTCATTAAGGAGCTGTTGTACCTGCGCATTGCGTTTAGGAACGGGCAGACTCTTCGTTTTGGGCGTCGTTTCGCGTATATAAATCGTAAAAAAAAGTTTGAACGAAGTGCGCATGCGCAGCTGCTAACTTTTTGTCGACCTACTGCGCATGCGCAGTTGCGAAGTTTCCTGCGCATGCGCAGCTGCGTATTCATTAAGGAGCTGTTGTACCTGCGCATTGCGTTTAGGAACGGGCAGACTCTTCGTTTTGGGCGTCGTTTCGCGTATATAAATCGTAAAAAAAAGTTTGAACGAAGTGCGCATGCGCAGCTGCTTACTTTTTGTCGACCTACTGCGCATGCGCAGTTGCGAAGTTTCCTGGCATGCGCAGCTGCGTATTCATTGAGGAGCTGTTGTACCTGCGCATTGCGTTTAGGAACGGGCAGACCCTTCGTTTTGGGCGTCGTTTCGCGTATATAAATCGTAAAAAAAAGTTTGAACGAAGTGCGCATGCGCAGCTGCTAACTTTTTGCCGACCTACTGCGCATGCGCAGTTGCGAAGTTTCCTGCGCATGCGCAGCTGCGTATTCATTGAGGAGTTGTTGTACCTGCGCAGTGCGTTTAGGAACGGGCAGACCCTTCGTTTTGGGCGTCGTTTCGCGTATATAAATCGTAAAGAAAAGTTTGAACGAAGTGCGCATGCGCAGCTGCTTACTTTTTGTCGACCTACTGCGCATGCGCAGTTGCGAAGTTTCCTGCGCATGCGCAGCTGCGTATTCATTGAGGAGCTGTTGTACCTGCGCATTGCGTTTAGGAACGGGCAGACCCTTCGTTTTGGTCGTCGTTTCGCGTATATAGATCGTAAAAAAAAGTTTGAACGAACTGCGCATGCGCAGCTGCTAACTTTTTGCCGACCTACTGCGCATGCGCAGTTGCGAAGTTTCCTGCGCATGCGCAGCTGCGTATTCATTGAGGAGTTGTTGTACCTGCGCAGTGCGTTTAGGAACGGGCAGACCCTTCGTTTTGGACGTCGTTTCGCGTATCTAAATCGTAAACAAAAGTTTGAACGAAGTGCGCATGCGCAGCTGCTAACTTTTTGCCGACCTACTGCGCATGCGCAGTTGCGAAGTTTCCTGCGCATGCGCAGCTGCGTATTCATTAAGGAGCTGTTGTACCTGCGCATTGCGTTTAGGAACGGGCAGACTCTTCGTTTTGGGCGTCGTTTCGCGTATATAAATCGTAAAAAAAAGTTTGAACGAAGTGCGCATGCGCAGCTGCTTACTTTTTGTCGACCTACTGCGCATGCGCAGTTGCGAAGTTTCCTGGCATGCGCAGCTGCGTATTCATTGAGGAGCTGTTGTACCTGCGCATTGCGTTTAGGAACGGGCAGACCCTTCGTTTTGGGCGTCGTTTCGCGTATATAAATCGTAAAAAAAAGTTTGAACGAAGTGCGCATGCGCAGCTGCTTACTTTTTGTCGACCTACTGCGCATGCGCAGTTGCGAAGTTTCCTGGCATGCGCAGCTGCGTATTCATTGAGGAGCTGTTGTACCTGCGCATTGCGTTTAGGAACGGGCAGACCCTTCGTTTTGGGCGTCGTTTCGCGTATATAAATCGTAAAAAAAAGTTTGAACGAAGTGCGCATGCGCAGCTGCTAACTTTTTGCCGACCTACTGCGCATGCGCAGTTGCGAAGTTTCCTGCGCATGCGCAGCTGCGTATTCATTGAGGAGTTGTTGTACCTGCGCAGTGCGTTTAGGAACGGGCAGACCCTTCGTTTTGGGCGTCGTTTCGCGTATATAAATCGTAAAGAAAAGTTTGAACGAAGTGCGCATGCGCAGCTGCTTACTTTTTGTCGACCTACTGCGCATGCGCAGTTGCGAAGTTTCCTGCGCATGCGCAGCTGCGTATTCATTGAGGAGCTGTTGTACCTGCGCATTGCGTTTAGGAACGGGCAGACCCTTCGTTTTGGTCGTCGTTTCGCGTATATAAATCGTAAAAAAAAGTTTGAACGAAGTGCGCATGCGCAGCTGCTTACTTTTTGTCGACCTACTGCGCATGCGCAGTTGCGAAGTTTCCTGCGCATGCGCAGCTGCGTATTCATTGAGGAGCTGTTGTACCTGCGCAGTGCGTTTACGAACGGGCAGACCCTTTGTTTTGGACGTCGTTTCGCGTATATAACTCGTAAAAAAAAGTTTGAACGAAGTGCGCATGCGCAGCTGCTTACTTTTTGTCGACCTACTGCGCATGCGCAGTTGCGAAGTTTCCTGCGCATGCGCAGCTGCGTATTCATTAAGGAGCTGTTGTACCTGCGCAGTGCGTTTAGAAATGGGCAGACCCTTCGTTTTGGGCGTCTTTTCGCGTATATAGATCGTAAAAAAAAGTTTGAACGAACTGCGCATGCGCAGCTGCTAACTTTTTGCCGACCTACTGCGCATGCGCAGTTGCGAAGTTTCCTGCGCATGCGCAGCTGCGTATTCATTGAGGAGTTGTTGTACCTGCGCAGTGCGTTTAGGAACGGGCAGACCCTTCGTTTTGGACGTCGTTTCGCGTATCTAAATCGTAAACAAAAGTTTGAACGAAGTGCGCATGCGCAGCTGCTAACTTTTTGCCGACCTACTGCGCATGCGCAGTTGCGAAGTTTCCTGCGCATGCGCAGCTGCGTATTCATTAAGGAGCTGTTGTACCTGCGCATTGCGTTTAGGAACGGGCAGACTCTTCGTTTTGGGCGTCGTTTCGCGTATATAAATCGTAAAAAAAAGTTTGAACGAAGTGCGCATGCGCAGCTGCTTACTTTTTGTCGACCTACTGCGCATGCGCAGTTGCGAAGTTTCCTGCGCATGCGCAGCTGCGTATTCATTGAGGAGCTGTTGTACCTGCGCATTGCGTTTAGGAACGGGCAGACCCTTCGTTTTGGTCGTCGTTTCGCGTATATAAATCGTAAAAAAAAGTTTGAACGAAGTGCGCATGCGCAGCTGCTTACTTTTTGTCGACCTACTGCGCATGCGCAGTTGCGAAGTTTCCTGCGCATGCGCAGCTGCGTATTCATTGAGGAGCTGTTGTACCTGCGCAGTGCGTTTACGAACGGGCAGACCCTTTGTTTTGGACGTCGTTTCGCGTATATAACTCGTAAAAAAAAGTTTGAACGAAGTGCGCATGCGCAGCTGCTTACTTTTTGTCGACCTACTGCGCATGCGCAGTTGCGAAGTTTCCTGCGCATGCGCAGCTGCGTATTCATTAAGGAGCTGTTGTACCTGCGCAGTGCGTTTAGAAATGGGCAGACCCTTCGTTTTGGGCGTCTTTTCGCGTATATAGATCGTAAAAAAAAGTTTGAACGAACTGCGCATGCGCAGCTGCTAACTTTTTGCCGACCTACTGCGCATGCGCAGTTGCGAAGTTTCCTGCGCATGCGCAGCTGCGTATTCATTGAGGAGTTGTTGTACCTGCGCAGTGCGTTTAGGAACGGGCAGACCCTTCGTTTTGGACGTCGTTTCGCGTATCTAAATCGTAAACAAAAGTTTGAACGAAGTGCGCATGCGCAGCTGCTAACTTTTTGCCGACCTACTGCGCATGCGCAGTTGCGAAGTTTCCTGCGCATGCGCAGCTGCGTATTCATTAAGGAGCTGTTGTACCTGCGCATTGCGTTTAGGAACGGGCAGACTCTTCGTTTTGGGCGTCGTTTCGCGTATATAAATCGTAAAAAAAAGTTTGAACGAAGTGCGCATGCGCAGCTGCTTACTTTTTGTCGACCTACTGCGCATGCGCAGTTGCGAAGTTTCCTGCGCATGCGCAGCTGCGTATTCATTGAGGAGCTGTTGTACCTGCGCATTGCGTTTAGGAACGGGCAGACCCTTCGTTTTGGGCGTCGTTTCGCGTATATAAATCGTAAAAAAAAGTTTGAACGAAGTGCGCATGCGCAGCTGCTTACTTTTTGTCGACCTACTGCGCATGCGCAGTTGCTAAGTTTCCTACGCATGCGCAGCTGCGTATTCATTGAGGAGCTGTTGTACCTGCGCATTGCGTTTAGGAACGGGCAGACTCTTCGTTTTGGGCGTCGTTTCGCGTATATAAATCGTAAAAAAAAGTTTGAACGAAGTGCGCATGCGCAGCTGCTTAGTTTTTGTCGACCTACTGCGCATGCGCAGTTGCGAAGTTTCCTGCGCATGCGCAGCTGCGTATTCATTAAGGAGCTGTTGTACCTGCGCAGTGCGTTTAGAAATGGGCAGACCCTTCGGTTTGGGCGTCGTTTCGCGTATATGATCGTAAAAAAAAGTTTGAACGAAGTGCGCATGCGCAGCTGCTTACTTTTTGTCGACCTACTGCGCATGCGCAGTTGCGAAGTTTCCTGGCATGCGCAGCTGCGTATTCATTGAGGAGGTGTTGTACCTGCGCATTGCGTTTAGGAACGGGCAGACCCTTCGTTTTGGGCGTCGTTTCGCGTATATAAATCGTAAAAAAAAGTTTGAACGAAGTGCGCATGCGCAGCTGCTTACTTTTTGTCGACCTACTGCGCATGCGCAGTTGCGAAGTTTCCTGGCATGCGCAGCTGCGTATTCATTGAGGAGGTGTTGTACCTGCGCATTGCGTTTAGGAACGGGCAGACCCTTCGTTTTGGGCGTCGTTTCGCGTATATAAATCGTAAAAAAAAGTTTGAACGAAGTGCGCATGCGCAGCTGCTAACTTTTTGCCGACCTACTGCGCATGCGCAGTTGCGAAGTTTCCTGCGCATGCGCAGCTGCGTATTCATTGAGGAGTTGTTGTACCTGCGCAGTGCGTTTAGGAACGGGCAGACCCTTCGTTTTGGGCGTCGTTTCGCGTATATAAATCGTAAAGAAAAGTTTGAACGAAGTGCGCATGCGCAGCTGCTTACTTTTTGTCGACCTACTGCGCATGCGCAGTTGCGAAGTTTCCTGCGCATGCGCAGCTGCGTATTCATTGAGGAGCTGTTGTACCTGCGCATTGCGTTTAGGAACGGGCAGACCCTTCGTTTTGGTCGTCGTTTCGCGTATATAGATCGTAAAAAAAAGTTTGAACGAACTGCGCATGCGCAGCTGCTAACTTTTTGCCGACCTACTGCGCATGCGCAGTTGCGAAGTTTCCTGCGCATGCGCAGCTGCGTATTCATTGAGGAGTTGTTGTACCTGCGCAGTGCGTTTAGGAACGGGCAGACCCTTCGTTTTGGACGTCGTTTCGCGTATATAACTCGTAAAAAAAAGTTTGAACGAAGTGCGCATGCGCAGCTGCTTACTTTTTGTCGACCTACTGCGCATGCGCAGTTGCGAAGTTTCCTGCGCATGCGCAGCTGCGTATTCATTAAGGAGCTGTTGTACCTGCGCAGTGCGTTTAGAAATGGGCAGACCCTTCGTTTTGGGCGTCTTTTCGCGTATATAGATCGTAAAAAAAAGTTTGAACGAACTGCGCATGCGCAGCTGCTAACTTTTTGCCGACCTACTGCGCATGCGCAGTTGCGAAGTTTCCTGCGCATGCGCAGCTGCGTATTCATTGAGGAGTTGTTGTACCTGCGCAGTGCGTTTAGGAACGGGCAGACCCTTCGTTTTGGACGTCGTTTCGCGTATCTAAATCGTAAACAAAAGTTTGAACGAACTGCGCATGCGCAGCTGCTAACTTTTTGCCGACCTACTGCGCATGCGCAGTTGCGAAGTTTCCTGCGCATGCGCAGCTGCGTATTCATTGAGGAGTTGTTGTACCTGCGCAGTGCGTTTAGGAACGGGCAGACCCTTCGTTTTGGACGTCGTTTCGCGTATCTAAATCGTAAACAAAAGTTTGAACGAACTGCGCATGCGCAGCTGCTAACTTTTTGCCGACCTACTGCGCATGCGCAGTTGCGAAGTTTCCTGCGCATGCGCAGCTGCGTATTCATTAAGGAGCTGTTGTACCTGCGCATTGCGTTTAGGAACGGGCAGACTCTTCGTTTTGGGCGTCGTTTCGCGTATATAAATCGTAAAAAAAAGTTTGAACGAAGTGCGCATGCGCAGCTGCTTACTTTTTGTCGACCTACTGCGCATGCGCAGTTGCGAAGTTTCCTGCGCATGCGCAGCTGCGTATTCATTGAGGAGCTGTTGTACCTGCGCATTGCGTTTAGGAACGGGCAGACCCTTCGTTTTGGTCGTCGTTTCGCGTATATAAATCGTAAAAAAAAGTTTGAACGAAGTGCGCATGCACAGCTGCTAACTTTTTGCCGACCTACTGCGCATGCGCAGTTGCGAAGTTTCCTGCGCATGCGCAGCTGCGTATTCATTGAGGAGCTGTTGTACCTGCGCAGTGCGTTTACGAACGGGCAGACCCTTTGTTTTGGACGTCGTTTCGCGTATATAACTCGTAAAAAAAAGTTTGAACGAAGTGCGCATGCGCAGCTGCTTACTTTTTGTCGACCTACTGCGCATGCGCAGTTGCGAAGTTTCCTGCGCATGCGCAGCTGCGTATTCATTGAGGAGTTGTTGTACCTGCGCAGTGCGTTTAGGAACGGGCAGACCCTTCGTTTTGGACGTCGTTTCGCGTATCTAAATCGTAAACAAAAGTTTGAACGAAGTGCGCATGCGCAGCTGCTAAATTTTTGCCGACCTACTGCGCATGCGCAGTTGCGAAGTTTCCTGCGCATGCGCAGCTGCGTATTCATTAAGGAGCTGTTGTACCTGCGCATTGCGTTTAGGAACGGGCAGACTCTTCGTTTTGGGCGTCGTTTCGCGTATATAAATCGTAAAAAAAAGTTTGAACGAAGTGCGCATGCGCAGCTGCTTACTTTTTGTCGACCTACTGCGCATGCGCAGTTGCGAAGTTTCCTGCGCATGCGCAGCTGCGTATTCATTAAGGAGCTGTTGTACCTGCGCAGTGCGTTTAGGAACGGGCAGACCCTTCGTTTTGGGCGTCGTTTCGCGTATATAGATCGTAAAAAAAAGTTTGAACGAAGTGCGCATGCGCAGCTGCTAACTTTTGCCGACCTACTGCGCATGCGCAGTTGCAAAGTTTCCTGCGCATGCGCAGCTGCGTATTCATTGAGTTGTTGTACCTGCGCAGTGCGTTTAGGAACGGGCAGAACCTTCGTTTTGGACGTCGTTTCGCGTATCTAAATCGTAAAAAAAAGTTTGAACGAAGTGCGCATGCGCAGCTGCTAACTTTTTGCCGACCTACTGCGCATGCGCAGTTGCGAAGTTTCCTGCGCATGCGCAGCTGCGTATTCATTAAGGAGCTGTTGTACCTGCGCATTGCGTTTAGGAACGGGCAGACTCTTCGTTTTGGGCGTCGTTTCGCGTATATAAATCGTAAAAAAAAGTTTGAACGAAGTGCGCATGCGCAGCTGCTTACTTTTTGTCGACCTACTGCGCATGCGCAGTTGCGAAGTTTCCTGGCATGCGGAGCTGCGTATTCATTGAGGAGCTGTTGTACCTGCGCATTGCGTTTAGGAACGGGCAGACCCTTCGTTTTGGGCGTCGTTTCGCGTATATAAATCGTAAAAAAAAGTTTGAACGAAGTGCGCATGCGCAGCTGCTTACTTTTTGTCGACCTACTGCGCATGCGCAGTTGCGAAGTTTCCTGGCATGCGCAGCTGCGTATTCATTGAGGAGCTGTTGTACCTGCGCATTGCGTTTAGGAACGGGCAGACCCTTCGTTTTGGGCGTCGTTTCGCGTATATAAATCGTAAAAAAAAGTTTGAACGAAGTGCGCATGCGCAGCTGCTAACTTTTTGCCGACCTACTGCGCATGCGCAGTTGCGAAGTTTCCTGCGCATGCGCAGCTGCGTATTCATTGAGGAGTTGTTGTACCTGCGCAGTGCGTTTAGGAACGGGCAGACCCTTCGTTTTGGGCGTCGTTTCGCGTATATAAATCGTAAAGAAAAGTTTGAACGAAGTGCGCATGCGCAGCTGCTTACTTTTTGTCGACCTACTGCGCATGCGCAGTTGCGAAGTTTCCTGCGCATGCGCAGCTGCGTATTCATTGAGGAGCTGTTGTACCTGCGCATTGCGTTTAGGAACGGGCAGACCCTTCGTTTTGGTCGTCGTTTCGCGTATATAAATCGTAAAAAAAAGTTTGAACGAAGTGCGCATGCGCAGCTGCTTACTTTTTGTCGACCTACTGCGCATGCGCAGTTGCGAAGTTTCCTGCGCATGCGCAGCTGCGTATTCATTAAGGAGCTGTTGTACCTGCGCAGTGCGTTTAGGAACGGGCAGACCCTTCGTTTTGGACGTCGTTTCGCGTATATAGATCGTAAAAAAAAGTTTGAACGAAGTGCGCATGCGCAGCTACTAACTTTTTGCCGACCTACTGCGCATGCGCAGTTGCGAAGTTTCCTGCGCATGCGCAGCTGCGTATTCATTGAGGAGCTGTTGTACCTGCGCAGTGCGTTTAGAAATGGGCAGACCCTTCGTTTTGGGCGTCGTTTCGCGTATATAGATCGTAAAAAAAAGTTTGAACGAAGTGCGCATGCGCAGCTACTAACTTTTTGCCGACCTACTGCGCATGCGCAGATTCGAAGTTTCCTGCGCATGCGCGCTGCGTATTTATTGAGGAGTTGTTGTACCTGCGCAGTGCGTTTAGGAACGGGCAGACCCTTCGTTTTGGGCGTCGTTTCGCGTATATAAATCGTAAAAAAAAGTTTGAACGTAGTGCGCATGCGCAGCTGCTAACTTTTTGCCGACCTACTGCATGCGCAGTTGCGAAGTTTCCTGCGCATGCGCAGCTGCGTATTCATTGAGGAGTTGTTGTACCTGCGTAGTGCGTTTAGGAACGGGCAGACACTTCGTTGTGGGCGTCGTTTCGCGTATATAAATCGTAAAAAAAAGTTTGAACGAAGTGCGCATGCGCAGCTGCTAACTTTTTGCCGACCTACTGCGCATGCGCAGTTGCGAAGTTTCCTGCGCATGCGCAGCTGCGTATTCATTAAGGAGCTGTTGTACCTGCGCAGTGCGTTTAGAAATGGGCAGACCCTTCGTTTTGGGCGTCGTTTCGCGTATATAGATCGTAAAAAAAAGTTTGAACGAAGTGCGCATGCGCAGCTGCTAACTTTTTGCCGACCTACTGCGCATGCGCAGTTGTGAAGTTTCCTGCGCATGCGCAGCTGCGTATTCATTGAGGAGTTGTTGTACCTGCGCATTGCGTTTAGGAACGGGCAGACCCTTCGTTTTGGTCGTCGTTTCGCGTATATAAATCGTAAAAAAAAGTTTGAACGAAGTGCGCATGCGCAGCTGCTTACTTTTTGTCGACCTACTGCGCATGCGCAGTTGCGAAGTTTCCTGCGCATGCGCAGCTGCGTATTCATTGAGGAGCTGTTGTACCTGCGCAGTGCGTTTAGAAATGGGCAGACCCTTCGTTTTGGGCGTCGTTTCGCGTATATAGATCGTAAAAAAAAGTTTGAACGAAGTGCGCATGCGCAGCTACTAACTTTTTGCCGACCTACTGCGCATGCGCAGATTCGAAGTTTCCTGCGCATGCGCAGCTGCGTATTCATTGAGGAGTTGTTGTACCTGCGCATTGCGTTTAGGAACGGGCAGACCCTTCGTTTTGGGCGTCGTTTCGCGTATATAAATCGTAAAAAAAAGTTTGAACGAAGTGCGCATGCGCAGCTGCTTACTTTTTGTCGACCTACTGCGCATGCGCAGGCTAAGTTTCCTGCGCATGCGCAGCTGCGTATTCATTAAGGAGCTGTTGTACCTGCGCAGTGCGTTTAGGAACGGGCAGACCCTTCGTTTTGGACGTCGTTTCGCGTATATAGATCGTAAAAAAAAGTTTGAACGAAGTGCGCATGCGCAGCTACTAACTTTTTGCCGACCTACTGCGCATGCGCAGTTGCGAAGTTTCCTGCGCATGCGCAGCTGCGTATTCATTGAGGAGCTGTTGTACCTGCGCAGTGCGTTTAGAAATGGGCAGACCCTTCGTTTTGGGCGTCGTTTCGCGTATATAGATCGTAAAAAAAAGTTTGAACGAAGTGCGCATGCGCAGCTACTAACTTTTTGCCGACCTACTGCGCATGCGCAGATTCGAAGTTTCCTGCGCATGCGCGCTGCGTATTTATTGAGGAGTTGTTGTACCTGCGCAGTGCGTTTAGGAACGGGCAGACCCTTCGTTTTGGGCGTCGTTTCGCGTATATAAATCGTAAAAAAAAGTTTGAACGTAGTGCGCATGCGCAGCTGCTAACTTTTTGCCGACCTACTGCATGCGCAGTTGCGAAGTTTCCTGCGCATGCGCAGCTGCGTATTCATTGAGGAGTTGTTGTACCTGCGTAGTGCGTTTAGGAACGGGCAGACACTTCGTTGTGGGCGTCGTTTCGCGTATATAAATCGTAAAAAAAAGTTTGAACGAAGTGCGCATGCGCAGCTGCTAACTTTTTGCCGACCTACTGCGCATGCGCAGTTGCGAAGTTTCCTGCGCATGCGCAGCTGCGTATTCATTAAGGAGCTGTTGTACCTGCGCAGTGCGTTTAGAAATGGGCAGACCCTTCGTTTTGGGCGTCGTTTCGCGTATATAGATCGTAAAAAAAA